>NW_017671284.1:96087-131647 GCF_001879085.1 Nicotiana attenuata | reverse complement strand
GGAAGCTTAAAGTTGAAAGAATGAACTAGGATTGGAATTTTGAGTAAACGACCTCGGAATCGGGATCTGAAGGTTCCAGCAGGTTCGTATGATGATTTCGGACTTGGGCGTATGCCCGGATTGGGTTTAGGATAACCCGGGAGTGTTTTGGCGCCTATTGTGCAAGTTGGCATTTTAGAAGAAATTTCATAAGTTTGGTTTGAAGTGCACTTCAGTGTTATCAATGTCCGTTTGGGATTCTGAGACTGTGAATAGTTTCGTATGGTGATTTTGGAGTTGGGGGCGCGATCGGAAGTGAATTCGGAGGCCCGTAGGTCATTTTGGAACCATTTGGCTAAAGATAGAAATTTGAAGGTTTTTGAGAAGTTTGACCGGAAGTGGACTTTTTGATATCGGGGTCGGAATCCGATTCCGGAAGTTGGAATAGGTTCGTAATGTCAAATATGACTTGTGCGCAAAATTTGAGGTCAATCGGACATGATTTGATAGGTTTAAACATCGGAAATAGAAGTTGGAAATTTCAAGGTTCATAAAGCTTGGATTGGAGGTCGAATGATGATTTTAGCGTTGTTTGATGTGATTTGAGGCCTCGAGCAAGTCCGTAATGTGTTTTGGGACTGGTTGGTATGATTGGTTGGGGTCCCGGGGGCCTCAGGTGGATTCCGGGTGGTTAACGGATCGAAAATCGAATTTTGGAAGGCTGAAGTTGCTGGTTGCTGGTATTTCCGCTTCTGCGGAATTGGGACCGCAGCGGCCCCGCAGAAGCGAGGAAGGAACCGCAGAAGCGGTTGGGAGTGAAGGGAGCAGGAATCGCTTATGCGGTCAGGAATCCGCAGAAGCGGTAGGCTTATTGTAGAAGCGGTTTGGGGCGGCTACGCTGGGACCGCAAATGCGGACATTTTTCCGTAGAAGCGGGACCACACCTGCAGTGGAGGAGTCGCAGAAGCGAAAAGACCTGGAGGCAGAAGGTTATTTTAAAGTCGAGGATTGGCCATTTCTCTTATATTTTCTTGTCATGGGGGCGATTCTTGGAGGATTCAAGAGAGGAATTCATTCATCAATAATAAGGTAAGCTAATCCCACCTATTATGAGTTAAATACATTGATTATGTATAGATTTTAGCATGTAGATGGGTAGAAAATTGAGGGTTAGAGGAAGACCTAGAAAATTAGTGTTCTATAATTTTGACCACGATTTTTTGTATGGAGTTAAGAGAAAATCATATATTTGAGTTCGTGAGTTCATGGGTAAACTTTATCTTCGAGAAAATTTCGGATTCCGGGCACGTCTGCCCAAGGGTATTTTTGTCAACTTTTCGATTGGGGTTAGGGATTGTTATAAATCGGATTATAATGAGTACCTTAGCATATATTAATGGATTTACGTAATGATTGGCTAGTTTTGGAGCGTTGTGCATCAATTGGAGTCCTCGGAAGGGCGTGGATTGCCGGTGATGGATATTCGGAGCGAGGTGAGTCTCCTTTCTAACCTTGTAAGAGGGAATTGTCCCCATAGGTGAGTTAATTGGTTATGTGCTCCTATTTGTGGGGGCTACGTACGCACGAGGTCACGAGAGTCCATGCGTAGCTACTATTATGCAATTATCCGGGTAGTCTAGGACCCAAAAGCATGCTATATTTTGAATATTTGTAGTCTTATGGACAGTTGAATTGCTTAAACCACATCAAAATGGTAAATGAATTTCTAACAATATCTAAACCTCATTTTCGTAATTTGTTAAAAGAGAATTTTTTTCTTCTTGAATAATTGCCCCATGTTGGCTTCCTGACTGAATGTCTCTATGTGTTTATTTTGGAAAGGGCCGAATGCCTCGGAAGATTAAATAGATGCATCTATAGGCGCGCCATCGACCCTCGGCAAGTGCACAGTTTATTTCTGTTGGTTTGGGCCGTCGCCTCGGTGTTATTTGCGCATGTTATATTGTTACTTGAGGACTTTAAATGTGAAATTTGCCCTTCGTGGATTGATATAACTTAATAACATAATAAAGAGTAAACCTTGAAAATCCTTGATTTTTGGTTGAAGGTGTTTATCTGTTTTCTGGCTTCGTGAATTAAAACTGCTATATAAATCCATGATTGCCTCATATTTTTAGTATATTGTCAAATGACCTCTAGTAAGTGTCTAAGTTGACCATCTCATCTCTACTTCTTCGAGATTAGGCGGGATACTCATTGAGTACACGTTGTTTACGTACTCATACTACAGTTCTGTGCATTTTTGTTGCACAGGTATATTCATTTCTAGCAGCCCACTGGGCGCAGCAGCACGGATGGATTTGGGGGCTAGGTGAGTTGCATTATTCGAGGCGGCCCGCAGCTAGTGTATCCCTCTTTAGAAAACTGTATTTACTTCCTGTCCAATGTATTCCAGACGGATTCTATATTTTATTTTCTTGACAGTAGATGCTCATGCACTTGTGACACCGGGTTCTGGGATGGTTTGAAATATTTTGTATTAATTGCTTATTATTTAATGAAAAATCTTAGTTTTCAAGATTGTTAAAAATGAGAATTTGATTAAGTAATTTGGTTGGCTTGCCTGATAGCAGTGTCCGGCGCCATCACGACCCTTAGTGGATTTTGGGTTGTGACAACATGGTATCAGAGCACTAGGTTCCTAGGGGCTTACGATTCATGAGCAAGTCTAGTAGAGTCTCGCGGATCGGTACGGAGACGTCTGTATTTATCCTCGGGAGGCTGCAGGACTGTTAGGAGTACTTCCCTTCTTGATTCCTTATCGTGCGATTTGACTTCACGTGAGGCTTATGCCTTTGTTTCTTTCTTACTCAATCTTATGCGACGCGAAGCGCTTGATGTAAATCGAAAATTGAATAACCGTAATGGTACTACTGATATGATACATGATGTTTCTCCCGGTATAGCTGATCAGATTATTGTCGTCACCTTATGGAAGAATATTTTATTGTTTCATCCCAGTAGCGGTATTCTCGAGGGCTTTGAGGCTAGGCACAAGTTGCCGCGATGCTTATGAATGACTCTCCTGCAGTAATAATATGATGGTAGGGTGTTGCCCACGTGTCAGGGCAGTGAATGATTTCAAGGGAGGTTTACTCAGTGCATATCAAGAGATTCGATATTTTATTCCCGGCAGGGGGAAAGGCAATCGAACTAAGGAGGGTCATATGTGGACTGGCGGAAGTAATGAGACTTGGTAATTGCAAGCGTGGTGGAATTTTTCTTCTATATTGGGTGTTGTCGTCCTAATTGGACGTACTAAGTTTGTTGGTGATATAATCTGCTACAATTCGCCTTTAAGGCAAGATATTGTGAAATAGTATTGGAGATACAGCTGTCAGATATCGCATAGTGCGGTGGTTTAAGATCGAATCAGAATTTCTAATGTTGACGGTTCGATAAAGATGACCTTCGGAAGGGTTTAAAGTTAGTAGCATTTGTGGGTTCAAGTGCCACGAAGATAAAATTTATTTAAGGCAGAATATGAGCAGCAAAGTTTGAGGAAAGACATGTGAGAAGTGTTAGGCGGAGTCTAAAATTCCTAGAAGGCTAGGTGTATGAAGCAAAGGTCAAGTAATTGACCGAAGAAGCGAGTTTGCCCAAAGTGGAAGAGTGGCGGATGTTGCATATGGGCTTGGTAGTAGGATGACTACGCGCCAAAGGAGAGTTTGGAATGATTTGGGATTTTAGCGACTGGCCATTGAAGTCTGCGGATGTAAATTGAAGTCTGCGGATGTAAATTGAAGTATGGGCCATTATGCGGCAGGAGATTTGGTATAACGGGAAGGAGCTGCTTGAAATGAAGAAGGACGCAGCATGACTCTGAATTTGGAAAGGTGTTGCCGCACATTTAATTGATATCCACGAGGAGTGAACGGACTGGTGCAGCTAGAGAGTGAGCTTGGACTCGGGATTTGGTTGTTGATGTCATAGTGACTGTATCCCGTGCAGCAGCATTTGGAAGGTGTCGGGAAGTGGTTTCCGCAAGCGGGTTATTTCCTGTGAGCAGATTAGCGGTCGCGTGGTTGGCGAAGCTTCTGCAAACAATTATATTGGTGGTCCAACAAAGAGATCGGTCGTGCGAATGTGGATGATGATTCAGAATATGAAAGATGGGGACTTACAGAAAGATTCCGAGAAATTGCGGCGGAGGATTGCGTAAGGTTATGTCAACAAGAGATAAAGAATCGCGGTGGATTCCAGAGTTGTGAAATAATTGCTTCAAGCTAAGTAGGAGAGTCCCACCGCCTAAGAATTGGGTTGCATGGTTAACTACTCGCGAGGTTTCCGTTTATCTGCATATCGACGGGTTGTTTCCGCTACGGGAAGAAACCATAAGTGGTAATTTGAGCGAATGAGTTGTTGGAGGCATGCTATGGTTGGCCTTATTGGCTCATGTTCGGACTTGGAAAATGGTTCAGAAATTATGCCTTGTATAGATACATGTTTCAGAGGAAGTGATTCCGCCGGGTGCTTCGCCGAGAGAGTATTCGCGTGTTATAAGATTTATGGAGTAAATTATATTCGGGACCAAGTCAGAGCGGGTGGCTCTCAATAACGGTCCTAGTGAATTCAAGAGGTAAAGTGTGGTGCCTAATGATGTTGAGCTTATAGGTACAATTAAGAATCAAGCTTCGTAGCAGCTTATGAGAAGAGGTACAGAATGTTCCAGGATGTTTTGGCTTGTGATGCAGCAATTGGGAGGTATGAAATGGTTCGTAGGATTTGAGACAGTATGATCTTGTGATTCACTAGGTCCGGGGTGAGTGTACATGGATTATGTTATGTGTTGAATGGAGTTAGTATTATTTCTAAGGCAAGCAAGGATAAATTGGAAGAAGGTAGAATGATTAGCCATAGTTGAATTGGCATATTGGGGCCAGCTATCGGTTCATTCAGCGTGATCAAGTTGTGTGTATGATTTGTGGCGGTACGTGTGAGGCTTGTCGGCCGCCGTAATTGATGTTATTCAGAAGCATTCTTCTGTTATGGCTTGTTAAGTGGAAGCGGATTCCGGAAGGGCTATGGTGGCTTGGACCACTACTTGCAGATTTGCATATTCTACGGTTATGGGAATTTACCTGTGTGTTGCTATGATTCTCCTGAAGTGAGTTAAGTGCAAAGTTCTTATATGATGAAGTGTTAAAATGTTAATGATTTCGGAGTTACGATGAAAATCGTGTCCTATCGTATGTTGGTACGTTGGGTGCAGTGAGTAGCATGGAAATTCGAAGTAAGGATCAAGGTTGCAGTTTGGTGCTAGTAAGGATGTCACGAGCTCGGATGAGCAAGAGGAGGGTGGAATGTTTAAAGTAAGTTGGTACTGTATTCAGCGTTACCTGAGATCGATGTGTTGTGAAAGAGGCTTTGCATCCTGGTTAATTATTCTTGATCGCTTTTCAGCGTTAGTGCGGCCGGTGGTTTGGAGGTAAGATCCAGTTATTTGTTATGGTAGGTTGTGGGAGTGTGTCCCACAGGAAGATTGTATAAATGTGGCATGTAGTCACTTGATTGATTAAAGATTTAAGCCAAGTATGAGGGTTGTGGTAATATCATTGATTTGGGAATTTATGCCTAGAGGGCACTCTGTTATTTGGGTTATGTACTATGGAGGTTTGCTCCGGTTATGAGGGTTGTTCCTATGTCTTATGAGAAAAGGGGAGCCAGTATGGACCTTCGAAAGGTTATTGGTTTAGTTGATATGATCGGGATCGACTTGAGGTCGGTGGATGAATATAAATGTGAATATGGGCTTTATGTCAGGCCAGTTGTGTTCATTTCAGTAATGTGTTCCTTGTAGAGGGGTAGTCAGGGTGTTATTTCGCTGTCAGATATTTCGTGTAGTGATACGTTTCGCCGTGTGAGTTGTGAGGCGGCTGGAGAAATTGTTTATGTGTTGAGGATCTGCGTGGAAATGACGTATTATGGGTAGAATGGCTCTTGAGATTCAGACTGTATATCACATCTCAGCTGTGCTTAAGTTTTGTAGCTTATGGCGCTATATGTCCCGTCAGGGATGGTATTATGCACTTAGCATGCCTATGACCGATATTCGGTATTTTGTTGTAATGAGCAAATTTAGGTCGATGTGCAATCTCCTTATGCGAGATCTATGTTATTTGGATCGGGTTGCGTGCCGCAACAGTGTGATATTGAGTATGGCCTTTTATATGTTATTTTTGTATGTCCTGTTTCCTATTTTCAAAGGAAAGTCCGTATTAGTGCGGGAGTTAGGTGATTCCTTCCAGAGTTCGTCGTCCTTTTGTATCGTGTTCGAATTGGTAGCCTATTGGCACATTGCGGCATCATATGTGACTTGATTATATCCGGGGTGGCTTATTGCCTGAGCAGTTCGTACTGGGTGAGATGAGATCATTGGATTCAGGATCAGTGTAATCTGACTGTATGGAATATATTAAGGAGTAAATGTCATTATTTGGGTCAGAATATGGTAATGTTTATTGTCTGAAGTATAGACTTAGTGATTGGTTGACTCGGCAGTTGATTATGAATTTCCGCACATCTCTTCCGTTATGGCGGTATTGTAAAGGTTGGGGTAAGACCTGTGTATGTCATGCGGTGCAATTGAAGCATCAGATTAGTGGGATTTGGACTAAGTTGGTCAGATAAATGTTATTGTGGTCCGGTTAGTAAAATGATGCAAGGAGTGAGTTCAGCATGTTATGCTGTCATGTTTGGGTACAACATGTGGTGATTGATATGGCGATCCTATGTTGGAAACAGGTTTGGCAGAGGATTTCGAATGCTGGAATTGGGCTTAAAGGCGTATCTGCTCGAATAAAAGAGAATATTTTCAGAGTTGATCGAGCTAATATGCTCAATCGAGTTGTGGTAGCACGGGAAGGTGCATGGGAAGCTAAGCAGTGATTTCAGGCTACTTCAGTGTACTCCTCAGCACGTTCGAGGACGAACGTATGTTTAAGTGGGAGAGAATGTAACGACCCGACCGGTCGTTTTGAGTTCTAGCGCTCTGTTCAGCAGCCTGAGGCCATGAGCAGCTTCATTTCAGGTGTTATGACTTGTACGCGTCGGAATTAAGTTCCGGGAAGTTTAGAGTTGATTTGGAAAGAGAATTCTCATTTTAGAAGCTTAAAGTTTAAAGAATGAACTAGGATTGGAATTTTGAGTAAACGACCTCGGAATCGGGATCTGAAGGTTCCAGCAGGTTCGTATGATGATTTCGGACTTGGGAGTATGCCCGGATTGGGTTAAGGATAACCCGTGAGTGTTTTGGCGCCTATTGTGGAAGTTGGCATTTTGGAAGAAATTTCATAAGTTTGGTTTGAAGTGCACTTCAGTGTATCAATGTCCGTTTGGGATTCCGAGACTGTGAATAGTTCCGTATGGTGATTGTGGAGTTGGGGGCGCTATCGGAAGTTAATTCGGAGGCCTGTAGGTCATTTTGGAGCCATTTGGCTAAAGATAGAAATTTGAAGGTCTTTGAGAAGTTTGACCGGAAGTGGACTTTTTGATATCGGGGTCGGAATCCGATTCCGGAAGTTGGAATAGGTTTGTAATGTCAAATATGACTTGTGCGCAAAATTTGAGATCAATCGGACATGAATTGATAGGTTTAAACATCGGAAATAGAAGTTGGAAATTTCAAGGTTCAGAAAGCTTGGATTGGAGGTCGAATGATGATTTTAGCGTTGTTTGATGTGATTTGAGGCCTCGAGCAAGTCCGTAATGTGTTTTGGGACTGGTTGGTATGATTGGGTGGGGTCCCATGGGCCTCGGGTGGATTCCGGGTGGTTAACGGATCGAAAATGGAATTTTGGAAGGCTGAAGTTGCTGGTTGCCGGTATTTCCGCTTCTGCGGAATTGGGACCGCAGAAGCGGCCCCACATAAGCGAGGAAGGAACCGCAGAAGCGGTTGGGAGTGAAGGGAGCAGGAACCGCTTATGCCGTCAGGAATCCGCAGAAGCGGTGGGCTTATCGCAGAAGCGGTTTGGGGCGGCTAGGGTGGGACTGCAGATGCGGTCATTTTTCCGCAGAAGCGGGACCGCACCTGCGGCGGAGGAGTCGCAGAAGCGAAAAGACCTAGAGGCAGAAGGCTATTTTAAAGTCGGGGATTGGCCATTTCTCTCATATTTTCTTGGCTTGGGGGCGATTCTTGGAGGATTCAAGAGAGGAATTCATTCATCAATAATAAGGTAAGCTAATCCCACCTATTATGAGTTAAATACATTGATTATGTATAGATTTTAGCATGTAAATGGGTAGAAAATTGAGGGTTAGAGGAAGACCTAGAAAATTAGTGTTCTTGAATTTTGACCACAATTTTGAGTATGGAATTAAGAGAAAATCATATATTTGAGTTCATGGGTAAACTTTATCTTCGAGAAAATTTCGGATTCCGGGCACGTGGGCCCAAGGGCATTTTTGTCAACTTTTGGATCGGGGTTAGGGATTATTATAAATCGGATTATAATGAGTACCTTAGCATATATTAATGGATTTACGTAATGATTGGCTAGTTTTGGAGCGTTGTGCATCAATTGGAGTCCCCGGAAGGGCGTGGATTGCAGGTTATGGATCTTCGGAGCGAGGTGAGTCTCCTTTCTAACCTTGTAAGAGGGAATTGTCCCCATAGGTTAGTTAATTGGTTATGTGCTCCTATTTGTGGGGGCTACGTACGCACGAGGTGACGAGAGTCCGTGCGTAGCTACTATTATGCTATTGTCCGGGTAGTCTAGGACCCAAAAGCATGCTATATTTTGAATATTTGTAGTCTTATGGACAGTTGAATTGCTTAAACCACATCAAAATGGTAAATGAATTTCTGACAAGATCTAAACCTCATTTTCGTAATTTGTTAAAAGAGAATTTGTTCTTCTTGAATAATTGCCCCATGTTGGCTTCCTGACTGAATGTCTCTATGTGTTTATTTCGGAACGGGCCGAACGCCTCGGCAGATTAAATAGATGCATCTATAGGCGCGCCGTCGACCCTCGGCAAGTGCACAGTTTATTTCTGTTGGTTCAGGCCGTCACCTCGGTGTTATTTGCGCATGTTATATTGTTGCTTGAGGACTTTAAATGTGAAATTTTCCCTTCGTGGCTTGATATAAATTAATAAGATAATAAAAAGTAAACCTTGAAAATCCTTGATTTTTGGTTGAAGGTGTTTATCTGTTTTCTGGCTTCGTGAATTAAAACTGCTATATAAATCCATGATTTCCTCACATTTTTAGTATATTGTCAAATGACCTCTAGTAAGTGTCCAAGTTGACCATCTCGTCTCTACTTCTTCGAGATTAGGCGGGATACTCATTGAGTACACGTTGTTTACGTACTCATACTACACTTCTGTGCATTTTTGTTGCACAGGTATATTCATTTCTAGCAGCCCACTGGGCGCAGCAGCACGGATTGATTTGGGGGCTAGGTGAGTTGCGTTATTCGAGGCGGCCCGCAGCTAGTGTAGCCCTCTTCAGAACACTGTATTTACTTCCCGTCCATTGTATTCCGGACGGATGCTATATTTTATTTTCTTGAGAGTAGATGCTCATGCACTTGTGACACCGGGTTCTGGGATGGTTGGAAATCTTTTGTATTAATTGCTTATTATTTAATTTGAATTGAAGCAGTTATCTTTTTATTTATGAAAAATTAAAGGAAAAACTTAGTTTTCAAGATTGTTAAAAACGAGAATTTGATTAGGTAATTTGGTTGGCTTGCCTGACAGCAGTGTCCGGCGCCATCACGACCCTTAGTGGATTTTGGGTCGTGACAATAACCGACCAGCTTTTGTCGGTTATTTTCCAGAAATTTTCCAGAAATTAAAATATACCGACCAAAGTTGGTCGGTGAATACTTCCCCTGCATTAACCGACCAACGTTGGTTGGTAGTTTTAAATATAAATTCTTTAAATTTTCTACAACATTTTAAATAATAATATAACTATTAAAATTTAAAAAATTGGGTCCACATTACCGACCAAAGTTGGTCGGTAATGTGAAAGTTTCTTTGACTAAGCAAGTCTGACCAGCTCGGTAAACTTGTTGACCGATTTACCGACCAACTTTGGTCGGTTTTTGCGTATTTCTAGTAGTGTTATGAAATGAATATACATGAAGAAAAAAAAGGATATTAAAAGAGCTATGCGATGACCCCAAAGGTCATCACTTGATTTACAAGTTAATTCTGTGTTCCGAGGCCCTAAAAACCTCCTTTTATCTCACCTCGATTTGCATGCGCGGTCCAGGCGTGTATTCGGAACGCTTTTATGCGGAAATTTGAAAAAAATGCTAATTTGGCCTTTAGAATTGAATTTAAGTTGACTTCAGTCAACATTTTTGGCAAACGGACCCGGGCCCATGATTTGATGATCCCTGAGGGTCCGTAGAAAAATATGGGACTTGGGCGTATGCCCGGAATCGGATTCCGAGGTCCCAAGCCCGAAAAATGAATTTTTGAAGAAAATTATTTAACTGAAATTTTAAGAGCTTTTGGAAACTTAAATGTGTTTGAACTTGATGATATTGGGCCCGTATTTTAGTTCCGGAGCCCGGTACAGGTCTTATATGGTATTTAAGTTGTGCCTGTAAAATTTGGTAAGAAACGGTTTTCATATGACGAGAAACGGACCCTCGGTTGTGAAATTTGAAACTTACGAGTTCTTGGGATTTTTCTTTGATTTTAATGCTAAACTCGTAGTTCAAGGTGTTATTTTTGCGATTCGATCGCGCGAGCAAGTCCGTATGATATTTTTAGGTTAGTGTGCATGTTTGGTTTGGAGCCCCGAGGCCTTGGGTGAGCTTTGGATAGGACACAGAGTGAAATTGGACTTGGGAAAATTGCTGGTGTGTTGCAGGTGTGCAGGCTTCCCAATTGCGAAGCCTGGCTCGCAAATACGAGCTCGCATTTGTGAAATAGTATCGCATTTGCGAAGATGGACTGGGCAGGCCTTGATCGCAAAAGCGACTTTTTTATCGCAAATGCGAAAGGGGCCAGAGTCACAAATGTGACTTATTCTTCGCAAATGCGAAGACATCAGGTCCCAAAGGGTTTCGCAATTGCGAACCCTGGTCGCAATTGCGGCATCAGAGACCTGTTAAATGAATTTCAGACGAGATTTCAACCATTTTTACCACTTTCTCAAAATCTAAACTCTCTTGGGCCATTTTTCAAAGCACTCACTCTTCCAAATCATTAGTAAGATATTTCTAACAGATATCTTTCAATCAAATCCATCCTTTTACATTATTTCAACTGAAAATCAAGGGTTTTGATGGGGAAATTGGGTGATTTTTGGGTAGAACTTAGGAATATTGATTTTGGGAGGATTTTGAAGAGGAAATCAGTGGGTAACGATTCCTAATCCCTTTCTAGTTGTGTTCCTATAATCTAATCTTAGTTTGTCATTTAATTTCGGATTTGGGGATGAAAAATTGAAGAAAAGTGAAGAAAAGTTCTTAGGCCTAATTTTGGGGTTTTTATCAAGATTTTGATGTCGGATTGGAATAATTTTGGTATAAATGAACTCGTGAGAGTATGAGGATTCTGAATTTATATATTTTACCCGATTCCGAGACGTGGGGCTCGGGGGGGGGGGGGGGAGGTTGGTCATTTTTCCTAATTTCGTGTATTAGCTCAGAATTAATTAGTTGAATTAGTTACTCGAAGTGTTATTTACATTATGCAATTACTTTGAATAGTTTTGGGCCATTTGGAGTCGGATACTCGTGGCAAGAACGTAGTATAGACGTGATTGAGCTGGTTCGAGGTAAGTGGCTTGCCTAACCTTGTGTGGGGGACTCCCCTTAGGATTTGGATTGTTGATATTTGAAATGCCTTGTACGTGAGGTGACGAGTGCATACTTGTGGTAATTGTTGAAAAGCTGGTTTTCACTAAGTAACTAAAACTGTGTTTCCTTTCCTATTTATACTACTTGCAATTTAAGCCTGCTGTTAGCTTAGGGAAGCATGTCTAATTGACTTAATTGCTTATTTGCTCAACTGCCTTATTTGGATTATGTGCATCATTCTAGGTTAGAAATACCTGTTTTATCTTGGTATGAAATTTGAATCGAATAGAGTATTCTTCGCGTTGCTGCTGTGTATTTACTTTGGGACTACGGGATGGTATCCTCGGGAGATCCCCCTATATGTTTACTTTGGGACTGCGGATTTGTATTCCGGAAGATCCCCTGCACTTTTACATTGGAACTACGGGACTGCACCCGATAGATTCCCCCAGTACTGAGTATTTACATTTGGGATTGCAGATCGGGATTCTGGTAGATTCCCGCACACTATGAGTTGGACTACGGGACTGTATCCCTGGAGATCCACTGGATATTTATATTTGGGACTACAGGACGGTATCCTAGGAGACCCCCGGTTGTTATCTCTATGCTGAGTTGTGTTCTTTGCTTGATTACTTCTGTCTCTATAATATTTGTTGTTATTCTTATTATCGTGTGTTAGTTCATAATGTTAGCATTTAATTATATTGTCGTATTCTGTATTGTTTTATCTTATTTTTCAGCTAAAATCAGTAAGGCCCTGACCTTCTTCGTCACTACTCGACCTAGGATAGGCTTGACACTCACTGAGTACGGCTGTGGTGTACTCATGCCCTTTCTGCGCTTGTTTTTCATGTGCAGATCCAGGTACTTCGACTCAGCCCTACTACTCTTGAGGCGGGGTGATCCATCAGAAACTTCGAGGTATGTCTGCCGCATCCGCAAACCGAGGAGTCCCTTTTCATTCTCTCTCATAGTATTAGCCCTCTGTATTTACTTTTGCTTAGACACTCTGGAGTTAGAACACTGTAGTTATTCCACAGCTTGTGATTTCATGAGATTTCGGGTTTTGGAAAATGTAGTTTCAGTTTGAGAAGTTTGTATTGTATATGTCGGGCGGCATCTTAAATGTTTCATTATGTTCTTCCGCAGTTTTTGGCTAGTTTTATTCTGGTGTTTCTTTTTCCGCAATTTGTTAGGCTTACCTATCGTAGAGACTAGGTGTCATCAAGATAGTCTACGGAGGGCGAACTGGGGTCGTGAAAAGTGGTATCAGAGCTCTAAGTTCATAGGAGTCACGAATCATAAGTCGGTTTATTAGAGTCTCGCGGATCGGTACAGAGATGTCTGTACTTATCTACGAGAGGCTATGTAACTGTTTGGAAAATTCCACTTTATTTGATTTCCTTGTCGTGCGAGATCTTGATATCACAATTCTAAAATTCTGTCTTCTATTCTCTCACAGATGGTGAGGACACGTGCTACCCGAGATGATCAGGCACCCGTGCCCCCTACTGGAGCCGTCAGAGGTCGGGGCCGGGGTAGAGGCTGAGGACGAGCACGCGATGCAGCCAGAGCATCCACGCGAGCTGCTTCAGAGGAGCCACCAGCAGTTCTAGCTGGAACCCAGACGCCTGATACGCCCACAGCTACTACTACTCCAGCACTCCAGGAGACTCTGGCGCAGTTTATAACTATGTACACCACTCTAGCCCAGGCAGGGTTGCTTCCCCTTGTTGCAGCCACATCCCAGGCCGGGTGAGGAGCACAGACACTTGCCGCTCGCTTTCCTTAGCAGCGAGTGCATGTTAAGCAGATCCCAAAGATTATACCCGCACAACCTGTAGCCCCAGCTCAGCCTGAGGAGAGGGCAGTAGCTTCAGAGGAGGAGAAAAAGAGGTTTGAAAGGTTCAAGAAGTATCAGCCTCCTACCTTCAGTGGACTAGCATCGAATGATGCTCTGGGATTTCTAGAGGAGTGCTACCGTATCCTCCGTACCATGGGTATATCAGGATCGAGTGGGGTTCCATTCACTACCTTTCAGCTTCAGGGAGCCGCATATCAGTGGTAGTGTTCTTATGAGTTAGACAGCCTGGATGAGGCAGCTTCCCTGACTTGGACTCAGTTATCAGATATGTTCACAAGAGAGTATGTTCCCTAAAGCCTCAAGGACGCTTGGCGCACAGAGTTTGAGCATTTGTGCCAGGGTACTACGACTAACTCAGAGTATGCTTTCCGTTTCACCGACTTGGCTAGACATGCACGAGCGTTGGTTTCTACTGTTTGCGAGAAGGTTCGCCGGTTTATTGAGGGGCTCATTCCCAGCATCAAGTCTAGTATGGCTCGGGAGTTGGAGATGGATATTTCTTATCAGCAGGTGGTGAGCATTGCTAGGAAAGTAGAGGGTATACATGCTCGGGACAGAGAGGAGAGGGAGGCCAAGAGGTCTCGGGAGTCGGGCCATTATTCTGGTGCCCGTGTCCCAGCTTCAACTCATCATGGTAGAGGCTATATGAGTTGACCTGTTCATTCAGCTCTTCTAGCAGCCAGTGGTATTCCAGCTCCTCCCAGACCTTAGGAGCCTTATTATGCACCTCCAGTATCTAGTGCGCCTCCTGCGCGGGGTGCTTCCAGTGGTCAGTCCAGTAGACCGGGCCCGAGCCAGTCACAGCCGCCACGTCCTCCCAAAGCTTGTTTTGAGTGTGGTGACACACGCCATATGGTGAGGGATTGCCCCAGACTTAGGAGGGGTGCACCTCTACAGACTTCTCTGCCACAGCGTGCCCCGCAGAGTTCTCAGGCTATGATCACAGCACCAGTTGCTACCCCACCTGCTCAGCCAGCTAGAGGTGGAGGTTGGGGAGGTAGAGGTCGCCCTCGAGGGGGAGGCCATGCCAAATACTATGCCCTTCCTACCCGTATTGAGGTTGTCGCCTCCAATTCTGTCATCACATGTGCTATTCTGGTCTGTCATAGAGACGCATCGGTTCTATTCGATCCAGGCTCCACTTATTCTTATGTGTCCTCTTATTTTGCCCCATATTTGGGCGTATCTTGGGATTCTTTGAGTTCTCCTGTTTATGTTTTTACTCCTGTTCAAGATTCTCTTGTTGCGGATCGCATTTATTGGTCGTGTATGGTTGCTCTTAGTGGTTTTGAGACCAGAGCCGATTTGTTATTGCTCAGCATGGTAGACTTTGATGTTATTCTGGGCATGGACTGGTTGTCGCCCCATTATGCTATTCTTGATTGTCACGCGAAAACTGTGACGCTGGCTATGCCAGGTGTACCGCGAGTAGAGTGGAGGGGTACCTTAGAGCATTCTTCCAGTGGAGTTATTTCATTCCTTATGGCTCAGCATATGGTTGAGAAGGGGTGTGACGCGTATCTAGCTTATGTAAGAGATGTCAGTATTGATACCCCTACAGTTAATTCAGTCCCAGTAGTACGGGATTTCTTTGATGTGTTTCCGCTGATCTTCCGGGCATGCCGCCCGATAGAGATATTGATTTTGGCATTAATCTGTTGTCGGGCACTCAGCCCATTTCTATTTCTCCGTACCGTATGGCTCCTCTTGAGTTGAAGGAGTTGAAGGAGCAGATACAGGAATTGCTTGATAGGGGTTTCATTGGGCCCAGTGTATCACCTTGGGGTGCCCCTGTCTTGTTTGTGAAGAAAAAGGATGGTTCTATGTGTATGTGTATTGATTATCGCCAGTTGAACAAGGTTAAAGTGAAAAACCGTTATCCGTTGCCTCGTATTGATGACCTGTATGATTAGTTACAGGGTGCTTGTGTGTTTTGTAAGATTGACTTGCGTTCAGGCTATCATCAGTTGAAGATTCGGGAGCCAGATATCCCGAAGACTGCCTTCAGGACTCGGTATGGTCATTACGAGTTCCTTGTTATGTCATTTGGGCTGACCAATGCCCCTCCAGCCTTTATGCATTTGATGCACAGTGTATTCCGGCCATATCTTGAATCATTCGTCATTGTTTTTATTGATGACATTCTGTTATATTCCCGGAGTCAGGAAGATCATGAGCAGCACCCGAGGACAGTGCTTCAGACTTTGAGGGAAAAGAAGTTACATGCCAAGTTCTCGAAATGTGAATTTTTGTTGGATTCCGTGGCATTCTTAGGCCACGTGGTATCGAGTGAGGGTATTCAGGTGGATCTGAAGAAAGTGGGTGCAGTGCAGAGTTGGCCCAGACCATCCTCAGCTATGGAGATGCGTAGTTTTCTTGGCTTGGCGGGTTACTACCGTCGATTTGTTGAGGGGTTTTCATCTATTGCAGCACCTATGACCAGGCTGACCCAAAAGGGTGCTCCGTTCCAGTGGACGGAAGAGTGTGAGGCGAGCTTTCAAAAGCTCATGACAGCTTTGACTACAGCCCCAGTTTTGATATTGTCTATAGGTTCGGGGTCTTATACTGTCTATTGTGATGCCTCGAGGATTGGCCTTCGAGCGGTATTGATGCAGGACGGTAGGGTGATTGCCTACGCGTCCAGACAGTTAAAGGTACATGAGAAGAATTATCCTGTCCATGATCTTGAGTTAGCTGCTATTGTTCACGCCTTGAAGATCTGGCGTCATTATTTGTACGGTGTGCCTTGTGAGATTTATACTGATCATCGGAGTTTGCAGCATTTGTTCAAGTAGAAGGACCTTAATTTGTGACAAAGGAGGTGGTAAGCTGCGGAAGGACTATGATATCACGATTTTGTATCACCCGGGCAAGGCCAATGTGGTGGCCGATGCGTTGAGTCGTCAAGCGGAGAGTTTGGGGAGTTTGGCTTATTTACCAGCAACAGAGAGGCCCATGACAATGGATGTTCAGGCCTTAGCCAGTCAGTTTGTGAGATTGGATCTTTCGGAGCCTAGTCGAGTCCTTGCTCTTGTGGTTTCTCGGTCTTCCTTGTTTGATCGTATCTGGGAGCGTCAGTTTGATGACCCTCATTTGCTCGCCCTTAAGGACAAGGTTCTGCATGGTGATGCCAGAGATGTGACTATGGGTGATGACGGGGTATTGAGGATGCAGGGTCGGATATATGTACCCAATGTTGATGGGCTTTTGGAGTTGATTCTAGGGGAGGCCCATAAGTCGCGGTCTTCCATCCATCAAGGTGCCGCGAAGATGTACCAGGACTTGAGGCAACCCTATTGGTGGAGGCGGATGAAGAAAGATATAGTTGGGTTTGTAGCTCGGTGCCTCAATTGTCAGCAAGTAAAGTATGAGCACCAGAGATCGGGTGGATTGCTTCAGCAGATAGAGATTCCGGAGTGGAAGTGGGAGCGGATCACTATGGACATCGTAGTTGGGCTCCCACGGACTTTGAGGAAGTTCGATGCCATTTGGGTGATTGTGGATCAGCTGACCAAGTCCGCACATTTCTTTCCTGTGAGTACTACCTATTCTTCGGAGCAGTTGGCGGAGATTTATATCCGGGAGATTGTCCGCCTGCATGGTATTCCAGTTTCCATCAATTTAGATAGAGGTACTCAGTTCACATCACAGTTCTGGAGGGCCGTACAACATGAGTTGGGTACTCGGGTGGAGTTGAGCACAGCATTTCACCCTCAGACGGGCGGACAGTCCGAGCGCACTATTCAGATTCTTGAGGATATGCTCTGTGCGTGTGTGATTGATCTTGAGGGTCTTGGGATCAGTTCTTGCCATTGGCGGAGTTTGCCTACAACAACACTTATCAGTCCAGCATTCAGATGGCACCGTATGAGGCTTTATATGGTAGGCGGTGCAGATCTCCGGTGGGTTGGTTCGAGCCGGGTGAGGCCAGATTATTGGGCACAGACTTGGTTCAGGATGCTTTGGAGAAGGTTAAAGTGATTCAGGATAGACTTCGCACAGCCCAGTCCAGCTAGAAGAGTTACGCGGACCGGAAGGTTCGTGATGTTTCCTACATGGTTGGAGAGCGGGTCCTGCTTCAGGTTTCGCCTATGAAGGGCGTTATGAGATTTGGGAAGAAAGGAAAGTTGAGTCCGAGGTTTATTGGTCCTTTTGAGATATGGAGGCGTGTTGGGGAGGTTTCTTATGAGCTTGCCTTACCTCCTAGCTTGGCAGGAGTTCATCCGGTATTTCATGTTTCGATGCTCTGGAGGTATCACGGTGATCCATCCCACGTGTTGGACTTCAGCACTGTCTAGCTGGACAAGGACTTGACCTATGAGGAAGAGCCGGTACCTATTCTAGACCGGCAGGTTCGTCAGTTGAGATCGAAGAAGTTCCCTTCAATTCGTGTTCAGTGGAGAGGTCAGCCTGCCAAGGCAGCTACCTGGGAGTTTGAGTCCGATATGCGGAGCCGATATCCCCATCTTTTCCCCGACTCAGGCACTTCTTTTCTATGTCCGTTAGAGGACGAACGGTTATTTTAGAGGTGGAGGATGTGATAACCCCAAAGGTCATCACTTGATTTACAACTTCATTTAATGTTCCGAGGCCCTAAAAGCCTCCTTTGATATCACCTCGATTTGCATGCGCGGTCCGGTGTGTGTATCCGGAACATTTTTATGCGGAAATTTGAAAAACAAAATGATAATTTGGCCTTTAAAATTAAATTTAAGTTGACTTCGGTCAATATTTTGGGAAAACGGACCCGGACCCGTGATTCGACAGTCCCGGAGGGTCCATATAAAAATATGGGACTTAGGCATATGCCGGGAATTGGATTCCGAGGTCCCAAGCTCGAGAAATGAATTTTTGAAGAAAATTGTTTAATTGAAATTTTAAGAGTTTCTGGAAACTTAAATGTGTTTGAATTTGATGGCATCGGGCCTGTATTTTGGTTTCGGAGCCCGGTTTAGGTCTTTTATGGTATTTAAGTTGTCCCTTGTAAAATTTGGTAAGAAATGAACTTCATATGACGTGAATTGGACCCTCGGTTGTGAAATCTGAAACATAAGAGTTCTTGGGATTTTTCTTTGATTTTGATGCTAAATTCGTAGTTCAAGGTGTTATTTTGGCGATTTGATCGCGCGAGCAAGTCCGTGTGATGTTTTTAGTTTAGTGTGCATGTTTGGTTTGGAGCCCCGAGGGCTCGGGTGAGTTATGGATAGGCCACAGAGCGAAATTGGACTTGGGAAAATTGCTGGTGTGTTGCAGGTCTGCAGGCTTCGCAAGCAAATGCGAGCTCGCATTTGCAAAGTAGTATCGCATTTGCGAAGATGGCTTGGGCAGGCCTTGATCGCAAATGCGACCTTTTTATCGCAAATGCGAAAGGGGCCAGAGTCGCAAATGCGACTTATTCTTCGCAAATGCGAAGACAACAGGTCCCAAAGGGTTTCGCAATTGCGAACCCTGGTCGCAATTGCGACATCAGAGACTTGTTAAATGAATTTCAGACGGGATTTCAACCATTTACAACTTTCCCAAAATCTAAACTCTCTTGGGCGATTTCTCAAAGGCACTCACTCTTCCAAATCATTAGTAAGTCATTTCTAACTCATTTCTTTCAATCAAATCTATCTTTTTACATGATTTCAACTAAAAATCAAGGGTTTTCATGGGGAAATTGGGTGATTTTTGGGTAGAACTTAGGAATTTCAATTTTGGGCGGATTTTGAAGAGGAAATCAGTGGGTAACGATTCCTAATCCCTTTCTAGTTGTATTCATATAATCTAATCTTAGTTTGTCATTTAATTTCAGATTTGGGGATGAAAAATTGAAGAAAAGTTCTAAGGCCTAATTTTGGGGTTTTGATCTAGATTTTGATGTTGGATTGGAATAATTTTGGTATAAATGAACTCGTAAGAGTATGAGGAATTTGAATTTGTAAATTTACCCAATTCGGAGACGTGGGCCCGGGGGGCGTTTTGGCTATTTTCCTAATTTCGTGTATTAGCTCAGAATTAATAAGTTGAATTAGTTACTCGAAGTGTTATTTACATTATGCAATTACTTTGAATAGATTTGGGTCATTTGGAGTAGGATACTCGTGGCAAGAACGTGGTATAGACTTGATTGAGATGGTTCGACGTAAGTGGCTCGCCTAACCTTGTGTGGGGGAACTCCCCATAGGATTTGGTATTGTTGATATTTGAAATGCCTTGTACGTGAGGTGACAAGTGCGTACTTGTGCTAATTGTGGAGAATCCGGTTTTCACTAAGTAACTAAAATTGTGTTTCCTTTCCTGTTTATACTACTTGCAATTTAAGCCTGCTGTTAGCTTAGGGAAGCTTGTCTAATTGAGTTAATTGCTTATTTGCTCAACTACCTTATTTAGATTATGTGCAGCGTGCTAGGTTAGAAATACCTGTTTTACCTTGGTATAACTTTTCAATTCAATTGAGTATTCTTCGTGTTGGTGCTGTGCATTTACTTTGGAACTATGGGACGGTATCCCGGGAGATCCTCCTGTATGATTACTTTGGGACTACAGATTTGTATTCCGGGAGATCCCCCTGCACTTTTACGTTCGAACTACGTGACTGCACCCGGTGGATTCGCCCAGTATTGAGTATTTAAATTTGGGACTGCGGATCGGGATTCTGGTAGATCCCCGCGCACTATGAGTTGGACTACGGGACGGTATCCCTGGAGATCCACTGGATATTTATATTTGGGACTACAGGACGGTATCCTAGGAGATCCCCGGTTGTTATCTCTGTGCTAAGCTTGTTTTTTCCGTGATTACTTCTGTCTCTATAATATTTATTGTTATTCTTATTATCATGTGTTAGTTCATACACTTAGCATTTAATTATATTGTCGTATTCTATATTGTTTTATCTCATTTTTCAGCTAAAATCAGTAGGGCCCTGACCTTCCTCGTCACTACTCGACCGAGGTTAGGCTTGGCACTTACTGAGTACCGCTGTGGTGTACTCATGCCCTTTCTGTGCATGTTTTTCATGTGCAGATCCAGGTACTTCGACTCAGCCCTACTACTCTTGTGGCGGTGTGATCCATCAGAGACTTCGAGGTATGTCTGCCGCGTCCGCAGACCGAGGAGTCCCTTTCCATTCTCTCTCAAAGTATTAGCCCTTCTGTATTTACTTTTGCTTAGTCACTCTTTAGTTATTCCACAGCTTGTCATTTCATGAGATTTCGAGTTTTCGGAAATGTAGTTTCAGTTTGAGAAGTTTGTATTCTATATGCCGGGCGGCATCTTAAATGTTTCATTATGTTATTCCGCAGTTTTTGGCTAGTTTTATTCTGTTGTTTCTTTTTCTGCAATTTGTTAGGCTTACCTAGTCATAGAGACTAGGTGCCGTCACGATAGTTCATGGAGGGCGAACTGGGGTCATGACAAGCTAAAACCTGGTAACTTTAAACAAACAATCAACTACAAAACTATACAGAATTTGAAATAAAGAGATGCACAACATATAATTTAAAAATTCAGAATACCCATCCAATTTATAATTTCATTAAATCAATAACATAGAAGTATTACGCTTGTTTGGATGGTTGTTACGCATCGTTTTATAATATATCGTATCGTACTGTATTGTATTGTACAGTATCGTTTGATAAATTCAATGTTTGGATAGATTGTGTTGTTTGCCATCGTTTCATGATATCACGCACCAGCAATATGAAAAATAAACTTGCAATATTATAAAGAAAAATTATGATGCATGGTAAAATTACTATATAAAAATGTAGGGTAAATGATAAAATAAAATTATTTAATATTAATAAAGGGTGAGATTGAGAGAAAAGGCAAGGTAACAACACGACCAAATCAAATCGGTCGTTACCTTAAGTGGCATATTTCGTCGTCATGTAACAACGGATTTAACGGTACGATACAATAAAATTTAAGTAACAATCAAAACAAATATCGTATTTAAAGTAACAATATGATACAATAAAACGAGTAACAACCATCCAAACAAGCTGTTAAAGACAAAAGCAAAACGACAAAGAATATATTTACCATATGATAATCCCGAGTAACTTGGTAAAACCAAATTAACAAGCAAAGATGAATGGAAAAAAAAATTCATAACTTCAAATAAAGAATAAACTGCATAATTATACCAAAAGGTCCAAAATTTACAAGCACTCATATATAATCAAAAATAATAACTTCCCAACTAAACAATGCTCGTCAAAAGTTAAGATCATATATTGAGAAAATAAAGAGTACCCATTAAAGATTTTTCCATGAGATTGGCTTGTTTCAATTTTTTCTTTCTTATATTATCAAATAGAAAAAACACTTTCATGAGATGGGTATGGTATGATGCCTATAATACAAATATTTTCAAAAGCCAAGAACTTACAATTGTAAAAGCAACAGAAGCAGCAGTAAGCAAGGATGAAAGAAGCAGCGATTTTACCTTTTTGGCATAGAGTAGCGATAGAGTGGACAGAAGAAACTGTTTCCTATAGGGTTTCCAAGTATACCGTCTTTCCTTTGGGAATTGGGGGGAATATTTCATTAAGTGCAATTTTGGTGGGAATCTTTTTGGGAAAATTTTGGAATTATTAGGGTACGCTTACAAAGGGTTGCATTTAATATGAAAATATAGCAACTTTTCAAAAACGTAGCAATACAATTAAAAAGCGTGGCCAAAACTTTTATATTTAGGCAATACTTAAAAATTGTCGTCTTTACATTTAAAAAGAATGCTTTATAAGCGTTGCCATAAAAGCTGTGGCCAAAGACACTACTCAAAGGCGACGCCTAAAAAGTGTTCCCACAGATACTTGTGGCAACACTCTTTGAGTGTTGCCTAAATTAGTGTGGCTGTAGGCCTAAAATATTGTAGTGATAAAACCTTACTTCAACAAAAGTACAATGTGAAGCGGGCATCCCCCAAAAAGATGCGCATCTAATTAAGACTTCAAGAACATAGGTGCACTATTACAAAAATATTTGTTCAAAATTTATTGAATTTTTTCTTGTAATTTTAGTGACTTTTAACATATGTATATTGTCACAATCCAAAATTCACTAAGGGTCGTGATGGCGCCGGACACCATTATCAGGCAAGCCAACACCAATTAACTAGTAATTTCTCGTTTTAGATATTTCTGAAATCACTTCTTTTATACATTTAAACAATAAATAATAAAATTTCACTGAATAAATAATGATACCACTACTAGAAATTCGCTATTTTCCGACTACCAAAATAGTCAGAAAGTAGTCGGAAAAGTACCTATTCTGACTACTTTCCGACTGATTTAGAGTAGTCAGAAAAAGATACGTCGGAAAATATTTTCCGACTACTGTAGTCAGAAAATATTTTCCGCCAAAAATTAAAAAAGGCAGCTGTTTTCCGACTGAAATAGTCGGAAAATCAAAAATTTTTATTTATTTTAAGAAATATTTTCGACTACTGTAGTGGGGATATTATACAAATAATAATTATTTATTAGTTATTTTATTGTATTTTTCGACTACAGTAGTCGGAATCGTCATTATTCTGGCCTCATTTTCCGACTATTGTAGTTGGAAAATCATTATGCTGGACACATTTTTCGACTACAGTAGTCGAAAAATTGGGTTAAAATTTGATAGAATGCTGCCATTGTATTAGCACCTCACCTGTCAAATGCAAATATTATAAACAACCAATTCAACAAGCCAATTCCAACTAAACAACCAATCAATTTCAACTACACAATCAATTCCAACTAAACAATCTAATAATCAAACCAACCCGACCGGTCGCTTTGAGCCCTAGCGCGCCGTTCAGCAGTTCGAGGCCATGAGCAGCTTCAATTTAGGCATTATGACTTGTACGCGTGGTCGGAATTAAATTTCGGGAAGTTTGGAGCTGACTTGGAGTGGAAACTCTCATTTCGGAAGTTTTAAGTTGAGAGAATTGACTAGGATTGGATTTCAGAGTAAACGACATCGGAATCGGGATTTGAAGGTTCCAGCAGGTTCGTATGATGATTTCAGACTTGGGTGTATGCCCGGACCGGGTTTTGGATGACCCGAGAGCGTTTTGGCGTCTATTGTGGAAATTAGCGTTTTGGAGGAAATTTCATATGTTTGGGTTGAAGTGTATTTCAGTGTTATTGATGCCCGTTTGGGATTCCGAGTCTGGGAGTAGCTCCGTATGGTGATTCTGGGGCTGGGAGCGCGAACAAAGTGAATTCGGATGCCCGTGGGTCATTTTGGGGTCATTTGGCTAAAGATAGAAATTCGAAGGTTTTTGAGAAGTTTGACCGGAAGTGGACTTTTTGATATCGGGGTCGGAATCGGATTCCGAAAGTTGGAGTAGGTCCGTAATCTCGAATATGAATTGTGTGCAAAATTTGAAGTCAATCGGACATGATTTGATAGGTTTAAACATCGAAAGTAGAAGTTTGAAATTCTAAAGTTCATAAAGTTTGGATTGGAGGTCGATTCGTGGTTTAAGCGTTGTTTGATATGATTTGAGGCCTCGAGCAAGTCCGTAACGTATTTTGGGACTGGTTGGTATGATTGATTGGGGTCCCGGGGGCCTCGGGTGGATTCCAGGTGGTTAATGGATTGAAAACGGAATTTTTGAAAGGCTGAAGCTGTTGGTTGCTGGTATAACCGCACCTGCGAGATTTGGGCCGCAAGTGTGGAGCCGCAGAAGCGGCAAAAGGAGCCGCAGATGCGGTTTGGATCAGAAGGGAAGGGACCGCAGATGCGGTCAACCAGCCGTAGAAGCGGGACCGCACCTGCAGCGGTCTAGTCGCAGAAGCGGAAAGGGGCCGGCCAGGTTGGGACTGCAGATGCGGTCGTTTTGTCGCAGATGCGTGACCGCACCTGCGGAAGAGGAAGCGCAGACGCGCAAGCGGAGCCTAGGAGGAGGATCGCAGATGCGGATGGAAGCTCGCACCTGCGGAACCGTAGAAGCGGTCAAGTAACCACAGGTGCGGAACTGCTAGAGACAGAATGGTTTTTTTAAAAATTGTGGGTTTGGTCATTTTCCCCCATTTCTCATCGGGTGTGGGCGATTTTGGAGAGCTTTAAGTGGGATTTTTCATCATCAACGACAAGTTTTGGAGTATTTAGCATCGATTCAAGTCTTCTGAAGGGCGTGGAATGCCGGTTATGGATCTTCGGAGCGAGGTGAGTCTCCTTTCTAACCTTGTAAGAGGGAATTGTCCCCATAGGTGAAATAATTGGTTATGTGCTCCTATTTGTGGGGGCTACGTACGCACGAGGTGACGAGAGTCCGTGCGTAGCTACTAATATGTGTAAGTGCGGGTAGTCAAGGACCCAAAAGCATGCTATACTTGGAATAATTGTAATCTTATTGACAGTTGAATTTCTTAAATCCTATCGAATTGGTAAGTGAATTTCTAAGAGGAATAAACTTTATTTCTTAAATAATTAAAGGAGAATTGGCTTCTAATGGGATAAATGTTCCCCGTAAAATTCTTAATTTGCTTTTTGAGCATGTATTTCTATGTGTACCTGTGTCGCATGTATTTACGCGAGCAGGGTGATTATTTTTTTAAATTTGACCGCGTCGCATGTATGATTCGCGAGCGGGGTAATAGATGCATCTATGGTTTGGGCCGCTCGACCCCCGGCAGTGCACAGTTTACATTTATGTTGGATCGGGTCGTACGACCTCGACATGAGTTGCGCATAATTGAATTGCTTGTCTTGAGATTAATTGATATTGCCATCTGCCCTCCCCGACTTTAGATAATTGTTAATTAATGGATTATGAATCCGGAGGCTTTTAATAAAAAGGAACTTTTACCTGTCTAGTAATTCATTTGAATCTACTGCTGTCCTTAATAGATTCGTGAGTCATCGCTTTAATAATATCATTATTTGACCATTAGTAAGTGTCGAAGTTTCCATCTCGTCTCTACTTCTTCGAGATTAGATGGGATACTTACTGAGTACATGTTGCTTTCGTACTCATGCTCCACTTGCTGTGCATTTTTGTTGCACAGGCACATGTACTTCTAGTGGCCTACTGGGCGTAGCAGCATGGATAATACTGGGACTAGGTGAGCTGCATTACTCAAGGCGACCCGCAGCTAGTATAGTCTCTTTCAGTGTATTGTATTTACTTTCTGTCCAATTGTATTCTGGACAGATGTTGTATTGTATTGATTCTTAGAAATAGCTCATGCACTTGTGACACCGGGTTCTGGGGATGTCTATGGGTTTATTAAGAATTTTAAAAGTTGTTAAAAATTTCATTTCTTATTCAGTGAAATTTAGTATGTATAGTTTAAACGTATAAAATAAGAGATTTCAGAAATATTTAAAACGAGAATTTAATTAAGTGATTTGGTTGGCTTGCCTGACAGCGGTGTCCGGCGCCATCACGACCCTTAGTGGATTTGGGTCGTGACAACATGGTATCACAGCACTAGGTTCCCGTAGGTCTCACGAGTCATGAGCAAGTCTAGTAGAGTCTCGCGGATCGGTACAGTGACGTCTGTACTTATCCTCGGGAGGCTGCAGGACTGTTAGGAGTACTTCCCTTCTTGATTCCTCATCGTGCGATTTGATCCCTGGAGCTATGCCTTTAATTCCTTCCTATTCAATCTTATGTGATGCGAACCACTTGTTATAAATCGAGGATTGAAGAATTGTAATGGTACTACCGATGCAGTGCGGGGTGTTTCTCCTTGCATAGTTGCCTGGACTATTATCGTCGCCTTGTGAAAGGATATTCTGTCGTTTCAACTCAGTAGCGGTACTTCTGAGAGCTCCGAGGCTAGGCACAAGTTGCCATGATGCTATGAACGATTGTTCCGCAGTATTGATATGATGGTAGGATGTTTGATTACGCGTCGGGGCAGTGCATGACTTGAAGGGAGGTTTACTTAGTGCGTGATCTAGAGATTTGGCATTTTATTCCCGGTATGGGAAAGACAATCGGATTAAGAATGGTCAGATGTGGGCTGGTGGGGTAATGAGACTTGGTATTTGCGAACGTGGTGGAGTTTTCTTCTATGATGAGGTGTCGTTGTCCTAATTGAATGTACTAAGTTCGCTGGTGTTATGATCTTCTACAATTCGCCTTAGGGGTAAGCTTTTGTGAAATAGTATTGAAGATGCGGCCGTCAGTTATTGCAGGGTGCGGTAGTTCAGGATTGAATCAGTGTTTCTAATGTCGACGGTTTGAGAAAGATGATCTTCCGAAGGGTGTAAAGTTAGCAGCAATTGTGGGTTCAAGTGCCATGAAGATAGATTTTAAACTGACCAGCAACGGATGAGGAAGGACATGTGGGGAGTGTCAGGCAGTAGTTAAAATTTCTAGAAGGCCAGGTATAAGAAGCAAAGGTCGAGTAGTCGACTAAAGAGGTGAGTTTCGCCAAAGTGGGAGAGTTTGGGGTGATTTGGGAATTTTTGTGATTGGTGATTTGGGCCTATAGATTTATTTGAAGTGTGGGCTATTGTGCGGAAGGAGATTTGATCTAACGGAAAGGAGCTGCTTGAAATGAAGGAGGATATGACCTAACTTTGAATTGGAAGGATGTTGTCGTGCACTTAATTGATGTCCACGAGGGGTGAATGGACTTGTGCAGCTAGAGATTGAGCTGGGACTCAGGATGGGTCGTTAGTGTCGTGGTGATTGCGCCCCGCGTAGTAGCATTGGAAGACTTCGGCACAGAGATTTCACAGGCAGTATATCTCCAGTGAGCAGGTCGACGGTCGCATGGTTGGCGAGGCTTCTT
The DNA here is from genome assembly GCF_001879085.1 of Nicotiana attenuata. Classification (NCBI taxonomy): domain Eukaryota; kingdom Viridiplantae; phylum Streptophyta; class Magnoliopsida; order Solanales; family Solanaceae; genus Nicotiana; species Nicotiana attenuata. The sequence continues at coordinate 104,267 of NW_017671284.1, read as the reverse complement.
CAAAGGATTCCATCGGCTATACAACAAGGAGATCGGTCATGTAAACGCGGTTGATGATTTAGACTATGACAAGAGGGTTTTATAGAAAGATTCCGAGAATTTTGGCGGTTGATTGCGCAAGGTTATGTCACAAGAGATAAAAGATCCTGGTGAATTCCAGAATTTGTGTTATAACGGCTTCAGGCTAAGTGGGAGAGTCCCATTGCCTATGATTAAGGATTGCCTGGTTAACTACTTGCGAGGTTTCTGATTATTAGCATATTGATGGGTCATTTCAGCTACGGAAAGAACGTAGGTAGTAATTTGAGCAAAGGAATTGTTAAAGGTGTGTTATGGTGGGCCTTATTGGCTCATGTTCAGGCTTGGGGAAGGATTCAGGATTTATGCCTTGTATAGGTGGGTTCAAGGGAAATGATCCTGCGAGGTGCTTCGTCGAGAGGGTATTCATGCGCTAGAAGATTTATGGAATTGATTATATTCGGGGCCAAATCAGAGCGGATGGCTCTCAGCAATGGTCCTAGTTGATGCAAAGGGGCAAAGCGTGGTGCCTAGTGATTTCGAGCCTATATGTACGGTTAAGAATCAAGCTTGGTAGCAGCTTATAAGAAGGGGCACAGAATGTTCTATGACATTTTGATTTGCAGTGTAGCCTTCGGGAGGTATGAAATGGTTCGTAGGGTTTGAGACAGCATGGTCTCGTGATTCAAGGTCACTCAGGATGAGTGCGGATGGAGTATGCTATGTGTTGGATGGAGTATTATTATTTCTAAGGCAAGCAAGGATAAATTGGAAGAAGATAGATTGATTAGCCATAGTTGAATTGGCATATTGGTGGCAGTGATCAGTTCCTTCAGCGCGATCAAGTTATGCAAGTGATTTGTGCGGTACGTGTGAGGCCTGTCGGCTGCCGTAATTGATGTTATTTAGAGGTATTCTACTGCTATGGCCTGTTATGCGTAGGCGGACTCCAGAAGGGTTGTGGTAGCTTAGACCACTACTTAGAGATTTGCATATTCTAAGGTTATGAGAATTTACCTGTGTGTTGCTATGGTTCTCCTAAAGTGAGTTAAGTGAAAAAATTTTATGTGATGAAGTATTAAACTATTAGTGGTTCCGGAGTTATGATGAAAAATCATGTTTTATCGTATGTTGGGATGTTGGGTGCAGTGAGTGGTATGGAGTTCGAAGAGGGGATCAAGGTCGTAGTTCGGTGTTGACAAGGAAGTCACGAGCTCGGAGGAACAGGGAAGTAGTTTCGATGTTTAAAGTAAGTTGGTGTTGCCTTCGGCGTCATCTGAGATCGGTGTTTGTGAAAAAGGCTTTGCATCCTGGTTAAGGATTCTGGGTCACTTTTTAGCGTCAGTGCGGTCGGTGGTTGGATGTACAGACCTGTTATCTGTTACGGAAGGTTGTGGGAACGTGCCCCACGGGAAGGTTGTATAAGTGTGGCATGCAGTCGCTTGATTGGTTGATGAGTTAAACCAAGTATGACGATTGTGGTGATATCGTTGATTCGGGAATTGATGCCTGGAGGGCACTTGATTTATTGAGCTGTGGACCATGAATGATTACTCCGGTTATGATGGTTGTTCTTATGTGTTATAACGGAAAGGGGAGTTATAATGGACCTATGAAAGGTTATTAGCCTAGTTCAGTGCGATCAGGATCCGCTAGAGGTCTGTGGATGGATTCAAATGTGAATATGGGGCTCTATATCAGGATAGATGTGTTCATTTCAGTAATGCGCTCCTTATGGAGGAGTAGTCAGGATGCCATATCGTCGTCAGATATTTCATGTAATGATACATTGCGCCGTGTGAGTTGTGAGACGGCTTGGGAGAATTGCTTATGTGTTGAGGTTCCGCGTAGAGATGATGTTATGTGAGCAGGAGGGCTCTTGAGATTCAGGTCGTATATCGCACCTCAGTTGTGCTTGAGTTTTGTAGCCTATGGCACTATATGTCTCCCCAGGGATAGTATTATGCACTTAGCGTGCTTGTGACCGATATTCGGTATCTTGTTGTAATGAGCAATTCAGCTCGATGTGTATCTCCTTATGTGAGTTTTATGTGCAGATTGGGTTGCACGCCGCAACAGTGTGATGATAATTACAGTCCCTTATATTCTATTCTATCTGTTTTGTTTCTCCTCTGAGGAAATTTCATATTAGTTGCGTGATTCGAGTAGACCCTTCCATAGTTCATTTTCATTATGTATCGCGTTTGAGTTGGTAGCCTATTGGCACGTTGTGGCATCATATGAGACTTTTGGTCATGTCAGGGGTATCTTGTTGCCTAAGCAGTTCGTACAGAGTAAGATAAGGTTACTGGATCTAGGATCAGTGCGATCCGAATATATGAAGTATATTAAGGAGCAAAGACCATTATTTGGTTCAGAAAGAGGCGATGGTTCTTGACAGGAGTATAGACCCTATGAATCATTGATTCGGCAGTCGGTTATGAAATTATACACATCCCTTCCGTCTTGGAGGCATTACGAGAGTTGGAACAGGACTTATATATGTCATGGGGTGCATTGTGAGCATCAGATTCGGGAAATGTCGACTATTATGATCAGAGAGTGTTATTATGGTCTTGTGAATGATGGGGTGCATGGTGTGAATTCAGCAAGGGTGTGCAGTCATGTTCTGGTACAGGGTGTGGTGATTGTACGGTGTTCATATGTCAAAAGCAGGTCTGGCAGAGAATTTCGGATGTTGAAACTGGGCTCCAAGGCTTATTTGCCTAAATGAAAGAGGTTATCTTTAGATTTAATCGAGCTGATGTGCCCAACCGAGTTGTGGTAGCACGGGTAGGTGCACGAGGTATTAAGCAGTGATTCTGTGACGACCCGACCCGTCGTCATGTGAGTTACCGCCCGTTTTCCCCATTTTCCGCTTCTTTATGCTTCATTATCAGTGTTTTGTGTGAACGAGTTGGTTTGGATTGGTTTTAGAAGGAAATGAGACACTTAGTCTCTTTAAGGAAGGTTTGCTTTGGAAAAGTCAACCGGACATATGTGTTAGAGTGCTCGGATATGATTTCTGATGGTTCAGTTAGCTTCGGGGGATGATTTGTGACTTAGGAGTGTGATCGGAAGTGTTTTTGGAGGCCGGTGTAGAATTAGGCTTGAATTGGCGAAGTTAGTATTTTGGCAAATTTCGGTTGATAGGTGAGATTTTGATCCGAGTGTCGGAATGGAATTCCGAGAGTTGCTGTAGCTTCGTTTTGGGATTTGGGATGTGTGTGCAAAATTTCAAGTCATTCGGAGGTGATTTGGTTGGGTTTTTGATCGAATGCGTATTTCGGAAGTTTTTGAAGAACTTAGGCTTGAATTCGATGAGAAATGATGGTTTTAGTGTTGTTTGAGGTGTTTTTATGATTGCAACAAGTTTGGGTGATGTTTTAGGATGTGTTGGTGCTTTTGGTTGAGGTCCCGGGGGCCTCGAGTAAGTTTCGGATGGTCAATCGGACTATTTTTAAAGTTTTGGAGTTGCAGATTTTTGGAGTTCAGTGTTGCAGAAATTAACCTATCGTGTTCGCGTAGGGTGATTCGCGAACGCGTTGAAGGAAATTTGAGGGCCAGGATTTAGGCCTTCGCGGTCGCGTTTGAGATCTCGCGATCGCGGAATGTTAGGAAATTATGCATCGCGTTCGCATGAGGAACCTCGCGTTCGCGTAGGTTTAGGGATCCAGGGCTTCGCGTTCGCGTGTTGGACACCGCGTTTGCGAAGGGTAAATTGTCCAGTGGAAAAGTATTTCATCGCGAACGCGAGTGGGCCCTCACGTTCGCATCGAGTAAATATCAGCTAAGCAGAAGGGTTTTTAATAATATTTCATCCGCGAGCTAAGTCATTTTTCCTCCACTGTTGAGCATCCTTGAGAGCTTTTGGACGGGAATTGAAGAGGGTTTCGACTGGGATTGATTGGAGGTGAGTCCTATGATCTAAAAAACGTGATTTAATTGTAGAATCAACCTAGAAATTCGTGAAAACTTAGCAAAAAGGGGAAGAACTACGACTTGAGTTTTGATATTTCAAATTGGGTTTTGATGGGTCATTTGAGCCCGGATTTGGGGGTTCTTGGTATGTATGGACTTGTGGCGAGTTAAGGAACCCGTTGATGTGAAAATTTCTGAGTTTCGAGAAGTGGGCTCGGGGATCGGGTTTTGCTAATTCCGAGATTTTTGATATTTTTCGATTGTTTTCGATTGGGTATTGTTTCATTGGCATATTGTGACGTATTTGTTGTGTTTTTGGTCAGATTCGACGTGCGAGGAGGTCGATTTGAGAGGGAAGGGCATAGCGAGCAAGAATTTTTGCCGGCTTGAGGTGAGTAATAGATGTAAATGATGTCTTGAGGGTTTGAAATCCCGGATTTGCACATCGTAGTGCTATATTGAGGTGACTTGCACGCCGGATAGCGAGCGTGGGGTAGAGCACCGTTGGGGATTGTGACGTGGTCCGTCCCGATAGATGAATTTACTGCGTATTTGACTGAATATCACTTGTTGTCATTATAATTTGAGCTGCTTACTATACTTGGGCCTCGTGCCAACTAATTGAATCCTTCAGGGATTGCTATTACTGGTTTCTTACCATTTTTGCATATAATTGAACTCAGTCCTAGTATTTAATACTGTTTTGCAAACTCAGCCACTTTTTCTCAAACTTGAAACTCAACTGATATTTCTAATGAAGTTTGGGCTGAATATTTATATATTATTATGCCTGAGGGGCTTATGTGATTCTGGACTGAGTATAGGATCAGGCTGCACGCCGCAACGGTATTGTATTGATATTGATATGAGGCCGAGGGCCTAGTTGATGCCACGAGATGGCTTATTATTGCGCTTGGGCCGTAAGGGGCCCCTCCCGGAGTCTGCACACCCCCAGTGAGCGCCGTCAACGATAAATAAATGGAGCGGGCTGCACGCCGCCGCGGGTACTAGAGAGTAACGGACTATGTGTTGCATTTCATATTTGAATGTTATTTACTTACCTATTTGTTGCAGGATTTTCCATAACTGTTTTCATTGGTTTACAGGCTTTAGATTACTTGGTTTAAATTGCTGCATTTATAGATTGCTTTGTGCCTATTCAGGATTTCATATTCTCAGCCTTTATTTATGTTTATTACTCACTGGGTCGGAGTACTCACATTACTCCCTGCACCTTGCGTGCAGATCCTGGTACATCTGAGGCTGAGTGAGGACTTCTCTGTCGAGTAGCATATCCGGGAGCATCAAGGTAGCTGCATGACGTCCGCAGTGCTGATCTTCCCTTCTATCTTTTTGTTTCATTTTTGCATTTCTCTAGAACGATATGTAGTAGGTTGATACTCATGTACTAGAGGCTCAGACTTTTGACAATGAATTCTTCGGGCTGTGTAGTAGTATTGTTATTTGGGATTTCGTATGTTTTAATTCTATTTCAGGGTTTCAGTATTATGACTTAGTGATTTATCTGTGTTAATTAATTCATGAACTGTATAAAATTGGCTAAGGGTATAAAATTGGTCGGGCTTGCCTAGCAGTGTGTTGGGCGCCATCACGACCAGGTTGGGGTCGTGACAAGTTGGTATCAGAGCCTAGGTTACTTGGTCTCGCGAGTCATGAGCCAGTTAGTAGAGTCTCGTGGATTGGTACGGAGACGTCTGTACTTATCCTCGGGAAGCTGCAGAACCTTTAGGAAATCTTCACATTCTTGAAATTCTTGTCGTGCGGCTTTGTTGAACTGAGAACTAAACTTCTGTTATTCTATTCTCTCACAGATGGTGAGGACACGAGCTACCGGACGTGGAGGACGACCACCGGTACCACCTACTGAGGCCACCAGAGGCCGTGGACGCGGTCGTGGTCGTGGCAGAGGCAGAGCAGCCGGGGCAGCACCTGCTGATCCACCAGTTGCCCCAGCTCAGGATCAGGCTCCAGCTGTGGACACACCAGCAGCACCTGTTCAGGAACCAGCTGCGCCTATCGTGATTCCGGGTCTTCAGGAGGCCTTAGCACAGATATTATCAGTTTGCACTGGCCTGGCTCAGGCAGTTTCAGCCACCACAGCAGCAGCAGCAACTACTTTACAGGCTGGGGGAGGCAATCAGACCCCCGCTGCTCGCACACTAGAGCAGGTAGTGCAAGGACTACAGACGCCAGAGGCACCTCCAGCTCAGCAGGTTGCACCAGCTCAAGGCTTCATGGTTCTAGCTATGCCAGACAATGAGCAGCGTCGTCTCGAGAGGTTTGGTAGGCTCCAGCCTCTGACATTCAGTGGTTCTGAGGGCGAGGATACCTCAGTCCCACAGAGAGGAGCTGCGTAGGTAGTTTGAGTGGTTGAAACAGGGGGATATGACAGTGACTCAGTACGAGATGAGGTTTTCACAGTTGGCGCGTCATGCTATTTTGATGGTTCCGTCAGACCGTGAGAGGATCAGGAGATTTGTGGATGGCCTTAATTACCATCTCCGTATTTTGATGACTAGAGAGAGGGTATTGGGTGCTATGTTTGAGGAGGTGGTGGATATCGCTCGTGAGATAGAGTCAGTTCGCCGTAGAGAGCGAGAGGAGAGGGAGGCCAAGAGGCCTCGTGGATCGGGCAGTTACAGTGGTGCTCCTTCGAGGGGCCAGTTCCAGCATGGTAGAGGTCTTTCTTTCAGGCCTACTCAGTCGGCTCGTCCAGAGTATCATGGGGGATCTTCAGGCCGTGGTCATCATGGGCCCCAGCAGGGTCAGTCTTCACTCAGTGCCCTCCCAGCTCAGAGTTCATCTCATGCCCCATCAGCTCAGGTTTCTTCTACGTCGAGTGCATCTGCTTGTCACTCCGGTGCGAGGGGTTCCCTTCAGTCCCCATCTCCAGTACCGAGCAGTTGTTATGAGTACAGAGAGTTTGGTCACTTGAGGAGGCAGTGCCCTTGACTTCGTGGCAGTCAGCATCAGCATCAGCAGAGGGGTCAGCCCTCGACTACTGTTCCAGTTACATCATCACCCGCCCATCCAGCTAGGGGTGGAGATCAGGCAGCCAGGGGTCATCCCAGAGGTGGAGGTCGATCAGCCGGTGGCCAGGCTCGTTTTTATGCTATGCCGGGCAGGACAGATGCCATTGCCTCAAACGTTGTCATTACAAGTATTGTTTCAGTCTGCCGCAGAGAAGCCTCAGTATTATTTGATCCCAGTTCCACCTATTCCTATGTGTCTTCATATTTTTCTCGTTATTTGCGTATGCCCCGGGAGTCTCTCTCTTTACCTGTTCATGTGTCTACCCCGGTAGGCAATACTGTTGTTCTGGACCGTGTGTACCGGTCATGTGTTGTGATTATTGGGGGTCTGGAGACCCGAGTTGATCTATTGCTATTGAGCATGGTGTACTTTGATGTTATTCTGGGCATGGATTGGTTATCTCCGTGTCATGCTATTCTAGGCTGTCATGCTAAGACAGTCACTTTGGCTATGCCGGGTGTACCGCGGATCGAGTGGCGAAGTGTGACTGATTATGTTCCTAGTAGAGTTATTTGCTTCGTGAAGGCCCAGCATATGGTCGGGAAGGGTTGTCTTTCCTATTTGGCGTTTGTGAGGGATGTTGGAGCTGAGACTGCTAGCATTGATTCTGTTCCAGTTGTAAGAGATTTTCCTGATGTATTTCCTGCAGACCTGCCAGGCATGCCGCCGGACAGCGATATTGATTTTGGTATTGACCTGGTGCCGGGCACTCAGCCCATCTCTATTCCGCCATATCGTATGGCACCCGCGGAGTTGAAGGAATTGATGGAGCAGCTTCAGGAGTTCCTAGATAAGGGGTTCATTCGGCCTAGTGTGTCACCATGGGGTACGCCAGTCCTGTTTGTGAAGAAGAAGGATGGCACAATGAAAATGTGTATCGATTATAGGCATATGAAGAAAGTAACAGTGAAGAACAAGTATTCCCTGCCTCGCATAGATGATTTGTTTGACCAGCTTTAGGGAGCGAGGGTGTTTTCCAAGATTGATCTCCGCTCGGGTTATCACCAGTTGAAGATCAGGGATTCAGATATTCATAAGATTGCTTTCAGGACTATATATGGTCACTATGAGTTTCTTGTCATGTCTTTCGGGCTGACCAATGCCCCAACAACGTTCATGCATCTGATGAACAGTGTATTTCGGCCTTATCTGGATTCATTTGTCATAGTGTTCATTGATGACATTCT
>NW_017671284.1:82185-94983 GCF_001879085.1 Nicotiana attenuata | reverse complement strand
AGGTACAGTTGAGCACAACCTTTCACCCTCAGATGGACGGACAGTCCGAGCGCACCATTCAGATATTGGAGGATATGCTAAGCGCCTGTGTTATTGACTTCGGAGGGTCATGGGATCGGTTTCTACCGCTTGCAGAGTTTGCCTACAACAACAGCTATCAGTCCAGCATTCAGATGGCACCGTATGAGGCCTTGTATAGGAGACAGTGTAGATCTCCAGTTGGTTGGTTCGAGCCCGGTGAGGCTAGATTATTGGGGACAGATTTGGTGCAGGATGCATTGGAGAAGGTGAAGGTAATTCAGGAAAGACTCCGTACAGCGCAGTCGAGGCAGAAGAGTTATGCGGACAGGAAGGTTCGAGATGTGTCCTATATGATTGGTGAGAAGGTCCTGCTGAATGTTTCATCCACAAAGGGTGTTACGAGATTCGGAAAGAAAGGAAAATTGAGTCCGCGGTTCATTGGGCCTTTTGAGGTACTTAGGAGGATTGGGGAGGTGGCCTATGAGCTTGCTTTGCCACCCAGCTTGTCGGGCGTGCATCCAGTTTTTCATGTTTCTATGCTCCGGAAGTATATTGGAGTCCCATCCCATGTTTTGGATTTCAGTACAGTTCAGTTGGAGGGTGATTTGACTTATGATGTAGAGCCAGCAGCCATTTTGGATCGCCAGGTTCGGAAGTTGAGGTCAAAGGATGTTGCTTCGGTGAAGTTGCGGTGGAGAGATCGGCCCGTGGAGGAGGCTACCTGGGAGACCGAGCGGGAGATGCGGAGCAGATACACTCACCTATTTGAGGCTTCAGGTATGTTTCTTTACTCGCTCGAGGACGAGCGTTTGGTTAAGTTGGGGAGGATGTGACGACCTGACCCGTCGTCACGTGAGTTACCACCCCGTTTTCCCCATTTTCTGCTTCTTTATGCTTCATTATCAGTGTTTTGTGTGAACGAGTTGGTCTGGATTAGTTTTAGAAAGAAATGAGACACTTAGTCTCTTTAAGGAAGGTTTGCTTTGGAAAAGTCAACCGGATGTTGACCTATGTGTTAGAGGGCTCGGATATGATTTCCGATGGTTCGGTTAGCTTCGGGGGATGATTTTTGACTTAGGAGTGTGATCGGAAGTATTTTTGGAGGTCCGGTGTAGAATTAGGCTTGAATTGGCGAAGTTAGTATTTTGGCGAATTCAGGTTGATAGGTGAGCATTTGATCCGAGGGTCGGAATGGAAATCCGAGAGTTGCTGTAGCTTCGTTATGTGATTTGGGATGTGGTGCAAAATTTCAGGTCATTCGGAGGTGATTTGGTTGGGTTTTTGATCGAATGCGTATTTTGGAAGTTTTTGAAGAACTTAGGCTTGAATTCGATGAGAAATGATGGTTTTAGTGTTGTTTGAGGTGTTTTTATGATCGGAACAAGTTTGGGTGATGTTTTAGGATGTGTTGGTGCTTTTGCTTGAGGTCCCGGGGGCCTGGGGTAAGTTTCGGATGGTCAATCGGACTATTTTTGAAGTTTTGGAGTTGCAGATTTTTGGAGTTCAATGCTGCAAAAATTAACCCATCGCGTTCGCGTAGGGTGAGTCGCGAATGCGTTGAAGGAAATTTGAGGGCCAGGATTTAGGCCTTCACGTTCGCGTTTGAGACATCGCGATCGCGGAATGTTAGGAAATTATGCATCGCGTTCGCATGAGAACCTCGCGTTCGCGTAGGTTTAGGGATCTAGGGCTTCGCTTTCGCGTGTTGGAAACCGCGTTCGCGAAAGGTAAATTGGCCAGTGGAAAAGTTGTTCATCGCGAACGCGAGTGGGCCCTCGCGTTCGCATCGAGTAAATATCAGCTGGGCAGAAGGGTTTTTAATAATATTTCATCCGCGAGCTAAGTCATTTTTTCTCCACTGTTGAGCATCCTTGAGAGCTTTTGGACGGGAATTGAAGAGGGTTTCGAGTGGGATTGATTGGAGGTGAGTCCTATGATCTAAAAAACGTGATTTAATTGTAGAATCAACCTAGAAATTCATGAAAACTTAGCAAAAAGGGGAAGTACTACGGCTTGAGTTTTGATATTTCAAATTGGGTTTTGATGGGTCATTTGAGCTTGGTTTTGGGAGTTCTTGGTATGTATGGACTCGTGGCGAGATAAGGAACCCGTTGATGTGAAAATTTTTGAGTTTCGAGAAGTGGGCCCGGGGCTCGGGTTTTGCTAATTCCGAGATTTTTGATATTTTTGGATTGTTTTCGATTAGGTATTGTTTCATTGGCATATTGTGACGTATTCATTGTGGTTTTGGTCAGATTCGACAAGCGAGGAGGTCGATTTGAGAGGCAAGGGCATAGCGAGCTAGGATTTTGGCCGGCTTGAGGTGAGTAATAGATGTAAATGATGTCCCGAGGGTTTGAATTCCCGGATTTGCACATCGTAGTGCTATATTGAGGTGACTTGCACGCCGGATAGCTAGCGTAGGGTAGAGCACCGTTGGGGATTGTGACTAAGTCCGTCCCGATAGATGAATTTACTGCGTATTTGACTGAATATCACTTGTTATCATTATAATTTGAGCTGATTACTATATTTGGGCCTCGTGACAACTGATTGAATCCTACAGGGATTGCTATTACTGGTTTCTTACCATTTTTGCATATAATTGAACTCAGACCTAGTATTTAAATACTGTTTTGCAAACTTAGCCACTTTTTCTCAAACTTGAAACTCAACTAATATTTCTAATGAAGTTTGGGATGAATATTTATATATTATTGTGCCCGAGGGGCATATGTGATTCTGGACTGAGTATGGGATCGGGCTGCACGCCGCAACGGTATTGTACTGATATTGATATGAGGCCGAGGGCCTAGTTGATGCCACGAGATGGCTTATTATTGCGCTTGGGACGTAAGGGGCCCCTCCCGGAGTCTGCACACCTCTAGTGAGCGCCGTCAACGATAAATAAATGGAGCGGTCTGCACGCCACAGCGGGTACTAGAGAGTACCGGACTATGTGTTGCATTGCATATTTGACTGTTATTTACTTACCTATCTGCTACAGGATTTTCCTTAACTGTTTTCATTGGTTTACAGACTTTATATTACTTGGTTTAAATTGCTGCATTTATAGATTGCTTTGTGCCTATTCAGGATTTCTTATTCTCAGCCTTTATTTATGTTTATTACTCACTGGGTCGGAGTACTCACATTACTCCCTGCACCTTGCGTGAAGATCCAGGTACATCTGAGGCAGAGTGAGGACTTCTCTGCCTAGTAGCATATCCGGGAGTATCAAGGTAGTTTCATGACGTCCGCAGTCCTGATCTTCCCTTCCGTCTTATTGTTTCATTTCCGCATTTCTCTAGAACGATATGTAGTAGGTTGATTCTCATGTACTAGAGGCTCAGACTTGTGACACCGGATTCTTCGGGTTGTGTAGTAGTATTGTTATTTGGGATTCTGCATATTTTAACTCTATTTCAGGTTTTCAATATTATGACTTAGTGATTTGTGTTAATTACTTCATCAACTGTATAAAAATGGTTAAGGGTATAAAATTGGCCGGGCTTGCCTAGCAGTGTGTTGCGCGCCATCACGACCGGGTTGGGGTCGTGATAGATTCCAGACAACCCCAGCACAGTTCCTAGCACGTTCGAGGACGAACATATGTTTAAGTAGGAGAGGATGTAACGACCAGACCGGTCGTTTTGAGCCCTAGCGTGCCGTTCAGCAGTTCGAGGCCATGAGCAGCTTCAATTCAGGCATTATGACCTGTACGCATGGCCGGAATTAAATTTCGGGAAGTTCGGAGCTGACTTGGAGAGGAAACTCTCATTTCGGAAGCTTTAAGTTGAGAGAATTGACTAGGATTGGATTTCAGAGTAAACGACATCGGAATCAGGATCTGAAGGTTCCGGCAGGTTCGTATGATGATTTCGGACTTAGGCGTATGCCCGGATCGGGTTTTGGATGACCCGGGAGCATTTTGGCGCTTATTGTGGAAGTTAGCATTTTGGAGGAAATTTCATAAGTTTGGGTTGAAGTGTATTTCAGTGTTATTGATGCCCGTTTTGGATTTCGAGTCTGGGAGTAGCTCCGTATGGTGATTCTAGGGTTGGGCGCGCGATCGAAAGTGAATTCGGATGCCCGTGGGTCATTTTGGGGTCATTTGGCTCAAGATAGAAATTCGAAGGTTTTAGAGAAGTTTGACCGGAAGTGGACTTTTTGATATCGTGGTCGGAATCCGATTCCGAAAGTTGGAGTAGGTTCGCAATATCGAATATGACTTGTGCGCAAAATTTGAAGTCAATCGGACATGATTTGATAGGTTTAAACATCGAAAGTAGAAGTTTGAAATTCTAAAGTTCATAAAGTTTGGATTGGAGGTCGATTCGTGGATTAAGCGTTGTTTGATATGATTTGAGGCCTCGAGCAAGTTCGTAACGTGTTTTAGGACTGGTTGGTATGATTGGTTGGGGTCCCGGGGGCCTCAGGTGGATTCCGGGTGGTTAAGGGATTGAAAATGGAATTTTTTAAAGGCTGAAGCTGCTGGTTGCCGGTATAACCGCACCTGCGAGATTTGGGCCGCAGGTGCGGAGCAGCAGAAGTGGCCAAAGGAGCCGCAGATGCGGTTTGGATCAGAAGGGAAGGGACCGCAGATGCGGTCAAGCAGCCGCAGAAGCGGGACCGCACCTGCAGCGGTCTAGTTGCAAAAGCGAAGAGGGGCCGGCCAGGTTGGGACCGCAGATGCGGTCATTTCGTCGCAGATGCGTGACCGCACCTGCGGAAGAGGAAGCGCAGATGCGCAAGCGGAGCCTAGGAGGAGGATCGCAGATGCGGATAGAAGCTCGCACCTGCGGAACCGTAGAAGCGGTCAAGTAACCGCAGGTGCGGAACAGCTGGAGACAGAATGGTTCTTTTAACAATCGGGGGTTTGGTCATTTTCCCCCATTTTTCATTGGGTATGGGCGATTTTGGAGAGCTTCAAGTGGGATTTTTCATCATCAACGACAAGTTTTGGAGTATTTAGCTTCGATTCTAGTCTTTGGAAGGGCGTGGAATGCCGGTTATGGATCTTCGGAGCGAGGTGAGTCGCCTTTCTAAACTTGTTAGAGGGAATTGTCCCCATAGGTGAAATAATTGGTTATGTGCTCCTATTTTTGGGGGCTACGTACGCACGAGGTGACGAGAGTCCGTGCGTAGCTACTAATATGTGTAGTCCGGGTAGTCTAGGACCCAAAAGCATGCTATACTTGGAATAATTGTAATCTTATTGACAGTTGAATTTCTTAGATCCTATTGAATTTGTAAATGAATTTCTAAGAGGAATAAACTTTATTTCTTAAATTATTAAAGAAGAGTTAGCTTCTAATGGGATAAATGTTTCCCGTAAAATTCTTAATTTACTTTTTAAGCATGTATTTTTATGTGTACCTGCGTCGCATGTATGGTACGCGAGCAGGGTGATTGTTTATTTAAATTTGACCACGTCGCATGTATGATTCGCGAGCTGTGTAATAGATGCATCTATGGTTCGGGCCGCTCGGCCCTCGGCAGTGCACATTTTACATTTATGTTAGATCGGGCCGTACGACCTCGGAATGAGTTGCGCATGTTTGAATTGCTTGTCTTGAGATTTATTGATATTGCCATCTGCTCTCCCCGACTTGAGATAATTGTTAATTAATGGATTATGAATCCGGAGGCTTTTAATAAAAAGGAACTTTTACCTGTTTAGTAATTTATTTGAATCTACTGATGTCCTTAATAAATTCGTGAGTCGTCGCTTTAATAATATCATTATTTGACCATTAGTAAGTGTCGAAGTTGCCATCTCGGCTCTACTTCTTCGAGATTAGACGAGATACTTACTGAGTACACATTGTTTTCGTACTCATGCTGCACTTGTTGTGCATTTTTGTTGCACAGGCACATGTACTTCTAGTGGTCTGCTGGGCGTAGCAGCATGGATGATACAGGGACTAGGTGAGCTGCATTACTCGAGGTGACCCGCAGCTAGTATAGTCTCTTTCAGTGTATTGTATTTACTTTCTGTCCAATTATATTCTGGACGGATGTTGTATTGTATTGTTTCTTAAAAAGAGCTCATGCACTTGTGACACCGGATTCTGGGGATGTGTATGGGTTTATTCAGAATTTTAAAATTTGTTAAAAATTTTATTTCTTATTCAGTGAAATTTACTATGTATAGTTTAAACGTATAAAAGAAGAGATTTCAGAAATATTTAAAATGAGAATTTAATTAAGTGATTTGGTTGGCTTGCCTGACAACGGTGTCCGGCGCTATCACGACCCTTAGTGGATTTTGGGTCGTGACATCGACACTAATATAATAAAGTCTAAACATATATATACCACATCATTCAAATCTACCATAAAGTCTAAATATAAAATTTAAACATCCAAGAACAGTAATCAACCTTAAATCACTACTACTCATCAGAATCAGTCTCTTCATCATCATTGACACTCACAGACTATACCAACAACAGCATCAACACACAGATGCTCACAAAAACACCCATCTCATCCAACAAGAAGGCAACAGTTCTAGCAACAGTTCCAGCAGCAGAAACTGCAGCAATTGCAGAAACCCTCATACCATTCCCTGCAACCAGTTGATGTAGACTTCCAACTAGATCCAGTCACCCCTCATCAGTTGGCCCTACACAACAATGTAGTTTCCCAAAAATTCTTAGTTATATTATGAATCATAACAACCCCACAATCTTCATCTTCTTTCTTCAAATCACTAGGTGGCAAAAAACAATCCAAAGAAAGTCCTTTTATATTAAAATCAACTTCTTCAATTGTCCAAACTTCTTCCATTCTAGTCCTAGTCTTCAAAGTTTTGGTAAGAGGACCTAATTAACTACCACATAAGTTTGAAAAGGATTTAAAGAAGATCGCGCACAAAAGTAGATGCAGAAATGGACAACCACAATAAGATTGTTTCATTTTTCTCATAAATAATGACTGAAGATTTTAAACCCTATGAGTACCAATAATACCACAGTTACTATAACTTTTTTGTCATCTAAATTAATAATAATATTACTATCCAACTCTCCCATTCCTATACACAAGAAAGATGCAACTTTCACAAGCAAGGCATGCTTTAAAAAGGATATTATAAGAAGTTCTTTATAAAAGCACACTTGCAATAGGTAAAACCAGAAAGGATAATATAAGAAGCCAATCAAGAAAGAAATTATGATATAAAAAATGGGAAAGCACACTTGCAATATGATATATGGATATCATTTAGGGGTTCGATCGTAATGATAATTTTAACCGTAGCTAAATTATGATAAAATAGCCTAAGATGGTAAAAGGAGCATATATAGCTTCACTCTCAATTGATAACAACATAATTAAGAAAAAGAGATGATTAATTTATAAAGATAAGAATTGAGAAGAGGATGACATTACCAATCTCTATTGATGTGCAGCAAAACTCATAGATCCCCCGGTGTGCAACGAGCCACCCTTTTGAGTGGCTCGAGCTGCCTTTGCTCGTTCGCTATTTTCCTTAAATTCCACACTATTCCATATTGCTAAAAAATTTATCCACACATCTTCGCTTATCCTACCAGGCTTCTTATTCTTTTCTTGAGCTTCATACAATGAACTTGTAATTCATTTTTTTGCTTTCTTCTCGAAGACATGTTTCATTTCATTGTCATATCGTTGCTCCCACACACACTTAGTCTGAAAAATAATTAAATATTGTAAAGTGAAATTGAATACTTGATATATAATTTAAAAATAAGGTTTATACGTACCCTAAACTGATTCCACATTGAATCTTTGATATGATATGGAATGTCTTTCCATCTACCACAAGCATCATCGTAAAGTGGCTTCATAGACACTGTAACCATATGCGCGACAGTAAATGAAGGGAAAAACATGCATTAAAATTAACATATGTAAAATGTATATTCAATAGAATAAAAATAAACATAAGGATTACTTACCCATCTTGCCCATCCGGAACAATAATCAGCCTACTATATGAATCATATTGTGGAGTCTCTTTACCACTTCGACCCCTAGAAGCTGCTGGTGTAGCACTACCAATGGATGGTGATGTTGGTGTGCCAGAGACTCCAATATTTAACCTAGATACGCTAGGTGTGCTTGATGCCGGAGATGCAGCTGGAGNTTTAAATTATATTTTGACGCAAAGTAAAACAGACAAGTGACAAATATTTTTATTTCTAATTTTAATTCAAGACCGTTGCATTCTCCAAAGAAGGTAATAAAATAATTCTACAAAGATATGACATACCGATATTGTATTAATAACCCCTCGTCAAAATGACTTATCGAGTCCCACAACCTTTTCAAAGGTTCAATTAATCCAATCGTTTACCCTCCTTTTGTTTTTGTATTAGTCAAATGCAATTTGCGTTGAAATGGACTTATGATTAATTGTATGACGAGTAAATGAATCCATTAAACATGTACTAACTTGAATTGAATAACAGTAAAAAGGGTTTAAAACCCATTAGAGCCATGAAAAGTGCAAAAAGTTTTCAACGAGGAAAAGCGAAAAACCTCAAACGAAAATCCGTCCATCTTATCTTTTGCTTATAAGCCACCCCCACATTTACCCCACCCTCCCACCGCTAAAATCTTTGAATTTGGATTTAATCATAGTTTAGAAATTAACTTGCGACTTAATGAAGAAAAGTCAAAACTAAATTTGTGGAAGATAAAAACAAAGAAAGGCCGAACTCAAAATTAGATCAATTGTAGATTTAGTTCGTTAAGAAATCCACGAGATACATAAACATTAATTAAACCTCTTTGACTCCGTTTATATTCTGTGATTGGAACCTCTTTGTTCTGTTTTGCATTTTTTATGATAGGAATATTTAAAATGTGACGGACAGAGAGAGACACACCTGCGTCGTCGTCGTCCGATCAAAGCCACTGCAGACGCCGCTGGAAGAGAGGAGGAATGTGACGCCGCTGGAATAGAGGAGGAACGTGAGCAGTGACAGAGAAGACAGAAGTGTGTGGGAAAGGAAAACATAATTAGAAAAATAAGGGTTTGGGCCCAAAATAACTAAGTTATCCGACTATGGTAGTCCGTAAATAATATGTGACTATGTTCCGACTACTGTAGTCAGAAATAACATAATATTTATTTAATTTTATTTTGAAAAATTTCGACTATGTAGTTGGAAAAAAATAATATTTAATTAATTTTATTCAAAACATTTCGATTACTATTTCTATGGTCTGTTCTGACTACAGTAGTCGGAAAAATATACGCGCAGAAAATTCCTGCGAAACTTTACGACACTAGTAGTCGAAAAATAAGTTGGTAAAATTCTAAAAAAATAATAAAAATACAAATATAAATTTTCCGACTACAGTAGTCGGAAAATTAAGACTGAAAAATTGTAGTCGGAAAAAAGCTTTTTTCTAGTAGTTACCTTTAACAATTTTAAAATACTGAATAATCCCATAGACATCCCAGAACCCGGTGTCACAAGTGCATGAGCAATTTCTAGGAAACAATATAGTACAATAAATGTCCGGAATACAATTGGACAGTAGAGAAATGTCACGACCCCAAACCACCCCGGTCGTGATGGCGCCTATCACTGTACTAGGCTAGCCGATTCGATATTTTCAACACAAAAAGGTTCTTTTTCTTAGTTCATTTACTAGTCAGATATCATCACAAATCTTTCATCTAAACATTTCAATACAAGCGAAACATAATATGCAAAACATCAACAACTGCCCGATCCCGATGTCGCTAGTCATGAGCCACTAAACTACAATTTGATACTGTCTGCTCAATACAAGATGAGTTTGATAAAAACAAATACTAAAAGATAGGAAGGAGAAAGGCAGGGCTGCAGACGCCAAGCAGCTACCTTGCTAACTCCGGAAATGCTCTGAAAGAAAGGACTCAATATCGTATTCGTCTAGAAGAAAAACCAAAATTGCGTTTTACATTATGGTCTTACAGAACGACAATTACTTAAATACGTTCGTATCGCCAGAAAAGCCAAGGGGTCAACAGGTCAAGTTTTACTACAATTACTTGAAATGCGTTTGGATAACATCCTTTTTACGATTGGGTATGGCTTCAACTATTCCCGCAGCCCGTCAATTAGTTAACCATCGACATATTTTAGTTAATGGTCGTATAGTAGATATACCGAGTTATCGCTGCAAACCCCGAGATATTATTACGGCAAAGGATGAACAAAAATCCAGAGCTCTGATTCAAATTTCTCTCGATTCATCCCCTCATGAGGAATTACCAAACCATTTGACCCTTCACCCATTCCAATATAAAGGATTAGTCAATCAAATAATAGATAGTAAATGGGTCGGTTTGAAAATAAATGAATTGCTAGTCGTAGAATATTATTCTCGTCAGACTTAAACCTCAGACTGAAACCGAGGGTTCGGAAAATTTTCTTCCCTTTAGGCGAAGTAAATTAACCTAAGGTTAAGTAAGATAAATCCGAGTTTGATCTGGATTTCCCCCATTTTTGTATCATAGACCAAGGATCTATTTTCATTCCTTGTCTACTCTTTTCTTTCCAGTATTTTGATTATGATTATTTTTGAGTATTCTATTTTACGCGTCACAGCAATTAGGAATTGAGAATCTATATCTTTAGATCAAAGAAGGGTCTAGCTGTTGGAATAATGGTATCCATTGCTATTTGAGCCCTTGTTGTTAGTAAAATTGGTGAATTAAGCGAAGGTACGGAAAGAGAGGGATTCGAACCCTCGGTAAACAAAAGCCTACATAGCAGTTCCAATGCTACGCCTTCAACCACTCGGCCATCTCTCCTACATAACGATTATGACCCAAAAACCGAGTGAATAGCGAGTCAGTCATAATCCATATTCCATTATTGGATAGGTACGACCAATCCATTTTAACTGAAAATTTTTCATCAAAGTCAAAGCAAAGAACGATTTTTCTTTCCTTCGAGGCTCCGGGATAAAGATACAATTTTGCGTAAAAATTGTGAAAAAAAATTCGATTCATGTTTGCAAAAACAACGTTCCCTTCTTTTTCTGATATTTTTATAACGGATTAATTCAATGAATTAGAACGAATCACCTGATTGATGGTCTATATCTTTTAGACTATAGTTAATGGATACTCTTAAATCATAATTCTAATTATATAGACTATGATTCCATACCAGAAAAATTTTCAAATTCCTTTTCGGTTTTGGAGTTCTCAACAACAAACACCTACCCCTCTATTAGAATAGACATTCATAAAAAAATTTTAGATTTGATTGTATAGTGTATACCCGTTATGTACACAAAATTGGCAGTTATTCTATTTTCATCATAGAATGATTATTCGGTCTTTTTTCTTCTTTGTAATTTGTATCATGATTCAATCAAAATTTCTCGAGTTCTTCGAATTTGTAACTTCACCGAAATCGGAATAGTTCCTATACTACTACATTAGTATGAAATCGAATCGCCTTGAAATATTTCTTATTTCTTATCGATTCCTGTCAAAAAGGAACAATTGGAATAGAGGATTCATATCTTTTGTTTTTTTCTTTAAAAAAAATAAGTTTTTATGTTATTTCGTACTATACAATTCTTTTCTTTGTGGGATCTTTTTCCCATGAGAGGTAATGAGAAGAATTCTAGAATGGATTGCTACCTATGCCTAGATCACGGATAAATGGAAATTTTATTGATAAGACCTTTTCAATTGTAGCCAATATCTTATTACGAGTAATTCCGACAACTTCAGGAGAAAAAGAGGCATTTACCTATTACAGAGATGGTGCGATTTGATTCTTTTTTTTTTTATTTCATATTTATTCATTTCTCTCAGTCTTACGAGGAGAAAAACACGTGATTCGAGAAAATTTTTGAAAAAAAAATCTACGCTTTTTGAAGGTGAAGTTTGGAAATAGAACAATTCCTTCTGTCGTGTATCCTCGATTAATGCAACCCCAGATGCTATGTTTCGATTCTCGATTCTAGTATTAAGCGAAAGGTTACGCCTAGAGGTTCTGTATTACGGGTCAATCCTACTCTACTAGCGCTAATAGGCAGCATAGGGGAAGAAGCACTACACCTAGGAATCAACAACACGAAAACTTTGTTCTAAGTCAGCCCTTCCCTTAGCGGGCTTGGGACTAAAAGAATGGTTGGGACAACAAACATCCATCTCGTTCGTCCTTTGGATACCCGTATAACCATCGAAGGCTATTGAAGTGACTAATTCCTGGAAATTAGGAGGCGTTAAAAACAAAGAAATTGTTGGAGTTATCTTATCATTTCTATCTAGTCCCAATAGGCTTGATGTTAAGAAAGAATCTCTTGCAGGAAGGTTGGCTAGAGATTTCTTGTAAAAACACTAGCCCTGCTGAGTTCATAATGAGAATATTTTCATCGTTGAATCTTTTTTGATTCTATGTATTATTCTCATTATGCACATAAGGGAGGAGCCGTATGAGGTGAAAATCTCACGTACGGTTCTGGAACGGAGATTCTTTCAATTGAATGACGACCGTAACGGATGTCGGCTCAATCCGAAGGAAATTACGCGGAAGCTTTGCAGAATTATTATGAAGCTATGCGACTAGAAATTGATCCCTATGATCGAAGTTATATACTCTATAATATAGGGCTTATCCACACAAGTAATGGAGAACATACGAAAGCTTTGGAATATTATTTTCGAGCACTAGAACGAAACCCATTCTTACCACAAGCTTTTAATAATATGGCCGTGATCTGTCATTACGTGCGACTATCTCCACTATAGAAAGAAAAAAAAAAAAA
>NW_017671284.1:76519-77375 GCF_001879085.1 Nicotiana attenuata | reverse complement strand
GTATTTTCTCTCTTGACTTTATATTGCACTCTCACTTTCACAAAATCGGTTTTCTTTTCAAAACTTAATGCGACAAATTTTCTCCATCACCTATAATAGGGCGAAGGTACATGGTAGCAAGGGTGGTCAACTGACCACCCTTCGTCGAAAAATAATACTGTGTATATAGGTAAAATATTAGGATTTATATATATGTAATACATATTGACCACCCTTATAACAATGAACGAGCCATAGCCCAGTGGCTAAGGGTGGTCAAAAACGCCTCAGGGACGCAGGATTGAACCCGCAGCTCCACATATTTTTATTTCTGTTGCAATACAATTCTTTTTAAAAGACAGTCAAAACAAACGACGTCGTTTTCTTTCTTTGACTTACTTTATAGTACAAAATCGGGAATAAACAAATCTGCATAAAACAAAAACTGGGAATAAACCAATCAAATCCCTAAAATCAAAACCCCATACTCCAAATTCCTCATTCTTCATGTCTCGACTGAAAGTTCTCGCTGCTTTGTATTGCTCTCCGTCCGACTGTCCAGTGTCCAAGTCCAACTCGGCAACTCCATTCCACCATTGAACGTATTGAACTGGTTCGAATTTCGCTTCGAATCTCATCTTTTTTTTACCTGTTTTGCTTCCTAATGTTTTCAGTAAACTTCTCTGATTTTTTGTGTGATAAATATTTTTGGGACAGTACACTGGGAGTAATTAGTTAGCATTTATGTATATTGCTTGTTGTAAGTTCAAACACAAATTGTTGATATGTTCCTTTTGTTTATTTAAATGTTGAGGAGTAATATGTTTTAACTACTTTATACATTCAGCAGATTGAAGTTGCAATGAATTTGTTGAAA
>NW_017671284.1:71529-72151 GCF_001879085.1 Nicotiana attenuata | reverse complement strand
CAGCTAAGGCTAAAGTTCCATTAAGAGCGTTTCCACGTGGTAGAACCTCCTCAGGGAATATAAGGTTTTCATGAGGCTGATCTTGAGCCGTTGTTTTTATGTGTGGTTTGAGTCCTCGGGTAGTTTTGTGTTGTGTTTTGGACCTATAAGTATGTTTGGTCGGGGTCCCAAGTGACCCAAACGCATTTCGACGCATTATGTGAAAAGTTTGGGAGATTTGACTTTAAACTTGAAAATTTTGAGTTTTGATGATAAATTCTTGTTGTTTGATGTTATTTCAAAGATTTAAGTGAGCGAGAAAGTTTGAAGGATATTATTACGCTCGTGTGCATGTTTGTATTGGAGCCGAGGGGCTCGGGTACGTTTTGGAAGTGTTTCGGAAGAGTTTGGAATTGTTGGTGCTATACCTGTTGCAGGTGTTATCTGTAGATCTTTTGCGAGGTCTGGCTTGCATTTGCGAGCTCACTTTTGCAGTCAATAGATCACATTTGTGATGCTGGGCTGGTGGTCAGGATTGCATTTGTGAAGAATAGTTCGCATTTGCAAACTCTGCATTTTCACTTTTGCGACCTTTTCGTCGCTTTTGCGACTGGGATCTTGGGACTGGCAACTTTGCAAATGC
>NW_017671284.1:70668-71490 GCF_001879085.1 Nicotiana attenuata | reverse complement strand
ATTGGACCAGAGAATGCGATTGCATTATAAGGTCTCAATTGAACAGATCGAGCAAGCTCGAATTGACGTAACATGAAACCTATTAGGCCAAAAAGCTCCATGGAGAGCAACAAAAGTCCACAGACCCCCCAATTGACACCAACGAGTAAAATCTCCTTGTGCTTCAGGACCCCATAGTAACAACAACGAATGTGCTAAACTATTAGCAGGAGTAGAAACCGCGGCAGTTAAGAAATTGCAGCCTTTCAAATAAGAACTGGCCAATCCATGGGTATACCATGAAGTTACAAAGGTTGTACCTGTGAACCAACCCCCCCGCCAACGAACACTTGGTCAAAGAGTTCTATTGTAATGTAGCCCACATCAAAAAGGGCTCCAAAGTGACCAAGGTTCGGAACCTGACGGTGTTGTTTGACGGGAAGTCCCTCAATGAATATCTGGGCTTCAATGATGAGGATGAAACTTTGTACATGGCGAAGTTGGAGATGGGAGAGGAGGTCCGTCCATGGTTAGCTCAGTACCTGGCAATCCCAGGTACCATTCCTGAGTGGTTGACTGCTGGGGTCAAAATATTGCGGAGGACCTTAAACTTTGAGGCGAGGGGTTGGGAGACGTTTGTTTGCAGCCGGTTGGATCCCACTACACATGACCAGACCAGTCCTCTCCACCGGGCTGTATTGGTTGCTTCGATTATGGCGGGATACCCCATAAATATGGGGAATGTGATGTCCCACATTATCTCGTTAGTGGGAGCAGAGCATGACCGGAACTACCCTTTCCCTAGCACCCTCACTATGTACTTTCGGGACTTGGAGGTGGACA
>NW_017671284.1:65054-66222 GCF_001879085.1 Nicotiana attenuata | reverse complement strand
GGAAAAGGCTCAAAACAACCGGGAAAAGGAGAACCCTCCCGGGGAGGGAAGAAGAAGATGATAAAACTCACTCCCCAAGCTCGGGAAAACATAAAAAAGACCAAAAAAATAATCAAAGCTGCAGACAGAGCTGCTTCCCATTCCTCGGGGAGTGAGTATCAACCATCAAGGGAAATTTCTTCAGACTCCGTGCCAGAATATGTTGAAGACTGTCCGGAGAGATTCAGGCTAAGAGATACCCCTCCACCATCACCCACTGCCCAAGCACCAGAGCATGTTCCCACTGAGTCGTCTGAGGGCTCAACAGCCGGCAGTGGTGAATACTCCACCTCCCCCACAGCTTCATTATCCGGGGAGAGTGCAGACGGAGGTGAGGAGGAGGTACAAGGGGATGAGGAGATAGCTGAGGGTGGTGAGCCTCAGGTGGGAGGCATTGCCCGAACTAGAAAGCCCGATGTATGGGAGGATAGGTTTGTGAGCCAGGTAGCGTACCACAAGTTTAGGGAGTGGTGGCCGGTGAGAAAGTTGATACCGGAGCGGAGTTTCATTGACAGAGATCTATTACCCCATAACCCTGACGTGCAGAGACAGTTCAGAACTAGAGTGGGTTGGGAGCACTTCTTAGATGACTGTGTGGACGCCAACGAACACTTGGTCAAAGAGTTCTATTGTAATGTAGCCCACATCAAAAAGGGCTCCAAAGTGACCAAGGTTCGGAACCTGACGGTGTTGTTGACGGGAAGTCCCTCAATGAATATCTGGGCTTCAATGATGAGGATGAAACTTTGTACATGGCGAAGTTGGAGATGGGAGAGGAGGTCCGTCCATGGTTAGCTCAGTACCTGGCAATCCCAGGTACCATTCCTGAGTGGTTGACTGCTGGGGTCAAAATATTGCGGAGGACCTTAAACTTTGAGGCGAGGGGTTGGGAGACGTTTGTTTGCAGCCGGTTGGATCCCACTACACATGACCAGACCAGTCCTCTCCACCGGGCTGTATTGGTTGCTTCGATTATGGCGGGATACCCCATAAATATGGGGAATGTGATGTCCCACATTATCTCGTTAGTGGGAGCAGAGCATGACCGGAACTACCCTTTCCCTAGCACCCTCACTATGTACTTTCGGGACTTGGAGGTGGACAAGAAGCCCTACGACGTTAAGGTCAA
>NW_017671284.1:25372-55372 GCF_001879085.1 Nicotiana attenuata | reverse complement strand
CAAAACGACTAAAACTTCTACAAAATCTTTTGCAAAAAACAGTCTACAATTTATCTACAATTTTTCTACAATTTATCTATAATTTCTGCAATATGTCGTCTTCTTCTTCTTCTTCTTCTTCTTCAAGTTTCAATCTGAATTTCAGTCAAAACCAAGTCTAATCTTCACCAAAACCCCTCAAAATTGAGATATAAACTCCAAAACATATTCCCAATTATTTTTAACAACACCCAATCAAAATAAATAATAATTTTTGAAAACCCAAATTTGAATTCAAAGCTTCAAAGCTTTTTAATGGCTGTCAATGGTGGAATTGCTGCTCTCTTGTCTCTTTGAAGGTTTGTTCTTCTTCATTGAGAAAATTTGAAGCTGAAGGTAAATGTGTGTATGAACTTTGAAGATTTGACTTCAATTTTGATGAACTTTGTTGTTCTTCATTGATGAACTTCAACTGGAGTAAAATGGGGAACCAACTTTGTTGAAGGGTTTCTTCAATTTTCTGTGAATTTAGAGGGAGAATTTGGTTTCAGAAGATAGAAAATGATAAAAAGAACGTGGGTATGGGTAAAACGTGGGTGAGACTGAGGGGTTAGGAGAGAGAAACGTGCAGATTCCTTTAATTAAGGAGTAAAAAATGTACAATTAATTATACCTTTAATTAATTGTGGTATAGAATTGGTAATTTGGTATACTAAGTGTAATTAAGTCAAACCTTAAATATTGAGGGTAATAAGGTTTACTATGTGGCATAGGAATGTAAAAATTTCTTTTTTTTTTGGTTTCCCACCCGGTGTCCGGTGCTCGCATTGGAGTCCGATTATATCCGGATTCGCGCCGCGTAAGGCCCCATTCGGGGGGAAGCGCTCCCTACGAACGATTTTTCCATACCCAAGGCTCGAACCCGAGATCTCTGATTAAGGGAAGAGCAGTTACATCCACTGCACCACATCCTTTGGTGGTAGAAAGTAACATTTTAACAATTCAAGACGTGGAAAGCATAATTTTACAATGAAGAAACGAGGACATAGGGTCATAAAGGTTCCAATCCGATGGTAATGAATAGTGACAAGACAAATTGTCCAATATCTCCAAATATCAACCCCATCTTCTTGATTTTGCAGAAAGGATTAAAGGAATATTACCACAACTCTTGCCTGCCAATTTCAATCCTTTCACGGTTTCACCAATAGAGGAATTAGGTGCCTTTCTTTCTTAACAGGGCCCCTTACCACCAAACGATGTGGTGCAATTGTTGGAACTGTTCTTCTCTTAACCAGATGTTTCGGGTTCGAGCCCTGGGTATGAAAAAATCCTTGGTAGGGAGCGCTTCACCCCGAACGGGCCCTACGCGGCGCGAATCCGAATATAATTAGGCTCTAATGCGAATACCGAACACCGGGTGGGAAACTAAAAAAAAGGGTCCCTTCCTTTCTATACACAATTCTTTAATTCCTTTGTAAGGAAAAAGGCTACAGAATATAGTTTGGGCTCCACAATAAATAGTAGCCTTTCTGGTCTAGAATTTGGGAGTTGCATTAAAGAAAGGAAGCAGTGGCTGAAGTTGTTTACGGGTACGGGGTGTAGGCGTGCACTCTATCAATGCAATTTAACGGGTACATCATATTTTTATTTCTATTTATGATTAAACTTGTGGGCGGAATGCAGCAATAACTACTTTTAAGCTCGTTATTTAAAATATATTCCATAATTTATTAATGTATTTGAAGATTAGCCAATTCACCTAATTGGACACAGTTTCGAACTTTAAAAATTTGGAAATTCAGGATTTAGTGTCCTGAATTTCGGAACTACTAACTTTAAATTTAGAACATAAGATTCGAGCTTTTGGACACAGTTTCGAACTTTAGGACACGATGTCTTAAAGTTTGAACAACTCTAGGATGCCATGTCTTAAAGTTTGAGCAAAATTGATTAATCTGTAAATACATTATAAACTGTGAATATTTTAAACAACATACTTAAAAGTGGCTACCTAGTGTCATTTACGAAGAGTACCTACTATTACTGTAGGTCAACTTAGTCTATTATTAAATTTGTAGTGTCAGGCATAACTTAAACTATATTTAAGAAAGGTAAAAAGGTATTAAAAAAAAAACCTTTTACTATTATATGAAATCTCTTTTTGCCCTTTTGTTTTACTTAATTTTGGTCATTTCATACCTTTGTCGTATATTTTTCCTTGACTCTAAAAGAGCTCCAACTTGAAGTATAACATGAGATAATTTTTAATCATAGCAAAAGTAATAATTGAAGTCTGGTGAGTCCATGTTGCGGCTCAATAAAGGATAAATGAATCCAAAGTATATTAATAAAGGGTAAATTAATAAATATTTCGTATAGGAGGAGAGGAAAATTGGACAAAAATTTTCTTTTAAAAACAAGTGTGTGTATATGTATAAGTACACATCAATTGAAATGATGCATGTGCACAAAATGAGTTAAAATTCTAGAGATAGACACCATCTATTAAGACTTGTCAGAGAAGGTGAAGTGTTAGTGTGATGGCCATCCATTAGTAAAAAGAGTAAATTCAGTTCAAGGCTTTTGATCACCAGTCACTGTGCTGACATTAGAATGACAAATTTGCTGCATCCAATGTAGCCTCAAAAAGGAAAAGTATACTCGAATATCAAATGATCAAAGCACAATATTTACTTGGCAAAGCCGTATTGATCAGTTACGAAAAAGTGCATAATCTGGGTCAGAAATTCACTGGCTCGGCAGAGGCGGACCCAGAATTTTAACGCGATGGAAGCACAACAGTCTACTCAACCAGTGCCCCCTAAAGGCGTTTAGCGTTCAGGGTGCCAAGTGATTTAAATTAACTATTTTTAAGGTATGCATATATACATATACAAAATTTCTGCCGAAATTTACGGGGTCCGATGATCCCTCAACATAATACATAGGTCCGCCTCTGCTCTTTGGCCTGTTCCCCCATCACATGCATTAGGAGTTCACTTTATATTTGGGTTAAGATATTCAAGCTTGATCAGTTATTACATATATGGATTCTTTACTTTCATTGTATTTTTATTTTGTTCTTTATAATCTCACGAATTAATTCAGAGAGATTGTAGATCTTTTGAAGTAACTTCCTTCCATAAGATTTTAGAGTTATCTTGTCTTATTTTATCACCTTCAATAATGATAATATATCATACTTGCAGACCGATAAATATGACAGCTAGTCCTTTTTTTATCTTCTGCGTATACAACATATATCTTCTATTGGACGTGATCATTTTGAATACAGTTTAACTTTATATCACCTTTTATATTTTATAGCAAAATAAGTATTTATGATATATACTACCATTGAGGCATAAAATACGCTATTTATGTTTTTTCCTCTCTCTTAGACAGCTGAACATACCTATTTTTAAGGTGATTGCCGTTACTGTATTCATGAATACATGGCTCGAATACATGCGCATACAGCTGGACTGCCTTGATTTTAGGCATTTCTTACTGCCGTATTCATGAATACAGCAGCACGAATACATATGAACACATACGCGTACAGCTGGAATGCCCTGATTTTAGGCACTTTTTGTTGTTTATTCATAAATACATGGAGCGAATACATGTGAATACATGCGCGTACAGCTGGAATGCCCTGATTTTAGGCGCTTTTTGCTGCTGTATTCATGAATACATGACGCGAATACATGCGCGTATTGCTGGAATGCCCTGATTTTAGGCGCTTTTTACTGCTGTATTCATGAATACAACAGCGCGAATACATGTGCGTACAAATGGACTGTCTTGATTTTAGGCGCTTTTTGTTGTTGTATTCATGAATACATGGCGCAAATACATGTGAATACATGCGGTTACAGCTGGACTACCCTGATTTTTAGGCGTTTTTTGCTGTTGTATTCTGAATACAACAGCGCGAATACAGCGAATACACTACCGTAACAACTAAATAGTAACTATAGGAAGTAATTATGTATATGGTAGCTATAGAAAAGTAACAGCCACTAAACAATAGTGGTTTCTGAAAATTGTTCAAGATTCAAAGAGGATAAGGTATAGCAAGAATGTGGGCTATATAAGACAAACCATATGAATTTCGGCCCATAGTTTACTCGGATCATTTTAAGCAGAAGAGCCCGACAGTAATGCAGCCCAAATAGTTGCTGGCTCTCCATCTCAAAGCAGCCACGATAGAAATTTGAAGAATTAACCCCAATAGCAGCCCACCCAACCGCTTAAATTAAAAATAGTCGGTGGAGGTATAATATAAGAATAGCTTATATATTATATATGTATAATTATGTATAAATAATATATAATCTATGTATATAACTATAAAAAGTAAACAGTAAATATGAATGGCTATTGGTGTGAAGATCCCATAAATTTTGTGGAAATAGCACATGGTAGCCACTTTTCACTTTTCAGTTATCTAAATGCAAAATAGTCATTGTTATATAGTTTCAAATTTCACAAATCTATGACATTATCCTGGAGTTTCACTTGTAAATTTTAAAACTTTCGACCGTGACTTTTTTTGTTCCCGAGTCCTAAAATTTTCTGAATTGGGCCGACCTTTGGGTTATTAAGGTTTTTTTACATTTCATGATTGGAAGATGCTATTGCCCCATTGAGGAAATCCAATAAAAATTGGAGGATGCCATTATGTAGTCTTAAGAACTTTTTTTTTTTGTTGAGTACTGTAGTAATAGGATTATATATATATTAGTTAATAAGCATCATCCAACATATTACATAGCATAGTGTCACCTATAGTGACATTGGGGCCAGACAACCCTGCATGCAAAAAGCTAATATCACTTGCAATGTTTTGGTTTCCTAGGGTTCTAAGCATATTACAAACAGAAATAGAAAGTTGTTTAGATGTTTGCATTCCCCGGTCATATCCGCGGTAAGCATTTGTTCTACAAAAAACGGCGGTGCGGCAAACAATTTTGTTCTATCCGGCAAATATTATTTTTTTTCTTGATTTTTCGCTTCCTTTGCTAGAGCATCCGCAATTGCATTTCCTTTTCTGAAATTATGCCAAAGTAGAAGGCCCTTCTCCTGGTGAATTAATGACCTGCAAGAGTGTATTAAGTTAGATAGTGTGACATGACCGTTGTTGATAGCGTTTATCACTTCCGTTGAGTCTGTTTCTATTTTCATTGAAAATAGTTTGCACCTGTGCGCCAGATGTAGCCCTTCATGAAGTGCCTGCAATTCAATATGTAGAGGGAATAGGCCATAACAGAATTTCTGGAATCCTAGTATCCATTTACCAGTGATGTCCCTGAATACACCACCTATGCCGCTTTTCAGGTTTTCAAAGGCCCCGTCTATATTAAGTTTTTTCCAACCAATTTGGGGGGATGCCAGTTAATATGAATGGTTCTGGTGGTTTGGATGGTTGCAACGTTTGAAGTCATGAAGTGAAATTCTAGGGATTGATTTAGAATTCTTTGGAGCGATGGAGTGTGGGTTGTGTTGTTGGAATTGTTGTTATTTCTATTAATCCATATTCCCCATATTATGAAAGGAAAGAGCTGTTGCCAGTCAATGATCTCAAATTTGTCCTACAGAAGCAACCAGTGTTGAGAGTGTGATATGGTGAGATCCCTGATTCCTAGATTATCCCAGAGGATTTGCATGATGGGGCATCTTATGAAGATGTGGGTGGTGGACTCTTCTTCATTATGACACATAGGACAGTTGTTATCTATATTAATGCCAATGTGGTGTAAATATTGGCGATAATGAATTTTATTGTGGAGGCATTGCCAAATGAAGAACTTAATTTTGTTTAGAGCATTTTAGCTTCCAAATTCACGTGAAGTCATATTGATGGTTAGTGATATTTTGTAGTAATTTTGAGCATGATTTACTTGTAAAACAACCATCAGAGTTAAAGTTTCATATCGGGGTGTCATTATTCCCAGCTTTTAAGGGCATAGGAATTGATTAATATTTCTTTTAATATCCTTAGGAATTTGGAGGTAGATTTTAGAAAGATCCCATTGGTTTTTAGAAATGATGTCTTTAACCTTCATGGTGGATTCTTCTTTTTTAAGAGGACCTTCAATACATAAGCATAATGGAAGATGTTTTGGAATCCAATTGGAGTACCAAAGACTAAGGTGTGAGTTTTTACTGGGTTGCCATGTGATACCTTTTGAACAAATCGACCACCCCTTAAGGATACTTTTCCAAATGAAGGAGGTGTTGATTATTGGATTATTATTGGCATATTTGTGAATAAGAAATCATGACCATAATGCTGAGGCATTAGTCATGGTTCTCCCTGCAAGGTTGCTTAGGGAAATTAAATTCTTGGTTTTGGCTGTTTTTAATCCTAGCCCCCCTTGATCTTTTGGTTTAGTAATATTGAACCAGCTTACATAATGTATCTTTTTTTATTCACTGGTGGTGCCCCAAATAAAATTGCGTTGAATACGGCCTATTTGCTTTAGGGTTCTAGTTGGGAGGTAAGTGTAATGCATAACATGGCTTGATGTTGAGGGTAGAGATTGCAAGAGTTGTTCTTCCAGCAATATTTTAGGAACTTAGCTTTCAAGGAAGTTAATTTTTTTTTGCATGTTATCAATTGTAAATTGGTAATCTTTGTGAGTTGGTTGATTCTATAGGATAGGGTACCCTAGGTATTTCCCAAAAGAGTTGCTTATTTTGATGTTGATGATGTTGTCTACTTCCTTTGCTAGATTAGGAGGACAATTCTTCAAAAGGATGATCTTGGATTTTTGGAGGTTAATATTTTGCCCAGATAATTTACAAAATAGAGCAAGACTATTTTTTATGGAGTTGAATGTTTTTTCATTAATTCTAGCCATTAGGGTAAGGTCATCGGCAAAAAATAAGTGAGATATGCCAGGATCTCGAGTGCTTAGATGTGTGGGATCCCGTTGGCAAATATCTATTTGATGAGAGATAAGCCGGGAAAACATTTCCTTACAAACAATAAAAATATAAGGAGATAGGGGGCATCCTTGCCTAATACCTCTGCTTGGGCTGAAGAATTCAGTCATAGAGCCATTGACTAGAATAGTTATATTACTTGTACAAATGCAGTTTATGATTTATTTAGAGATGGGTGTTGGGAAGTTGAAGTATTTGAGGGTACATTAGATGAATGACCACTCTAATCGGTCAAAAGCCTTTTCTAAATCTAGTTTCAGAATCATATTGGACTTTTTCCCTTTTATTTTTTTAAATTAATTGATGATTTCTTGTACTATGATGGCATTATCACTAGTTCTTCTCCCTTTAATAAAGCTTGCTTGAAAAGGGTTAATCAAATCATTTAAAAAGGGTTTTATTCTATTAGCAATAATCTTAGTAAATATTTTGTATATTGTGTTGCAAAGGCCTAAAGGTCTAAAGTTTTTAAGATTATTAGCATTATGGATTTTTGAAATAAGGCATATATAAGTATTATTAATATTCATTGGGAGAGAATTGTTTCTGAATATTTGCATGCAAAGGTTAATAACTGATGGCTCCACTATTTTCCAGTATTTTTAATAGAAGAAGGGGTGAATACCATTCGGCCCTGGTGCTATAAAGGGTATAAACAAGAAGATAGCATTTGTGACTTCAGAAGGCATTAAGGGATTGTCCAAGTTCCTTAGGTCAGTTTGATGGAAATTTGAAGGATCTTGGCGGTGCTCAACCAGTTGGTTGTATCATGAGATGTTGTGAAATTATTGAGGAAGTATTTTTGAGTATACTTTAGAATTTCCAATGGATCATTGATCCAGTTGCCCTGGTCATTTTTAAAGAACATGATTTTATTCTTCCTTCTGTTGTTAGTGGCCATGATATGGTAAAATTTTGTATTAGCATCACCCTGTTGAACCCAAGAGATTCTAGCTCTAAGTTTTCAGTAGTCATCTTCAATTTTTAGGAAATTATTGTATTCGATTTGTAAAGAGCGCTCCAATTCTTGAAGGAATGTACTATTAGGGTAATGTTTTGATTCTTGGATACTGTCATGACTTAGATTTTCCACCATCGGGATCGTGATGACGCCTAACCTTTCAGTTGCTAGGCAAGCCAAGATATAAAAATAAAATACGCTAACCCGTTAAGCAATTCACTAGATGACAATAATTTAAAACATCACCAATTAATAAAGTGCGGAAGTTTATAATTACCCAAATACTTATACACGACTACCTAGAAACTGGTGTCACAATTCACGAACTCCTAAGAGTCACTACAAATACTGGCTAAAAGGAAATACAATTGTGTTTGAATTAAAGTAAAAATAGTGAACTGGAATAACTGGAAGGGGACTCCAGGGTTTGTGAACGCCGGCAGATCTACCTTGGGTCTCCTGTAGGACCGAAGGCAGCACCTCAACTCGGGTCAACACGGTCCAGTACCAAAATCTGCACAGAAAGTACAGAGTGCAATATAAGTACGATCGACCCCATGTACTGGTAAGTCCCGAGCCTAACCTCGGCGAAGTAGTGACGAGGCTAGGACACGACAATAACATGAACGTGTGCAGTTAAATCATGTACGAGAAAATAACAACAAATGGAAATTAAGCAGATAATAACGGGAAGGCGGAAACATGCTGAGGGGAATAATTAATCCAGAAAATAGTACAGTAAAGAAACACAGAAAATATCATGCTTTGCACCAACAAAAATAATAACATAGCAAACAAGTGCACGGCATCACCATTCGTGCTTTTACTCTCGTCCTCACCATTGGAAATAATAGAAACGGCACGGCATCACCCTTCGTGTATTAACTCTCTCATAACATGGCACGGCATCACCCTTCGTGCATTAACTCTCTTATAACATGGCACGGAATCACCCTTCGTGCATTAACTCTCTCATAACATGGCACGATATCACCCTTCGTGCATTATCACTCACAGAATATGGCACGGCATCACCCTTCGTGCATTATCACTCACTCACAAAACATTGCACGGCATCACCCTCCGTGCTTTACACTCTTTCTCACCAAACAACAGAACAATAACAATCCGGAAAGGGAATCATTAATAACCAACCTCGTTTCAATATTTAACTTCACAATATAAATCTCAACTCGAGTCAATACTCAACCAATTTCAAATTCCAGGAAAACAGGATAAGATTTGTTTAACATGAAAAATAACCAGCTTAAGCACGAACAGTACGAATAAAGAATACAATAATCACAAGTGTAAGACTCACTCGCATGCTATGACTCGAAGACAATGTATAGGTACTCGTCACCTCGCCTATACGTCGTACTCAACAACCAAACACATAGCAAATAAGGCAACAACACCTAATCCTCAAACTAAGGTTAGCCACAACACTTACCTCGATTCCACGGCCGAACTCAAGCGTCAATCACCGCCTTTCCTCTAGTTTCCACCTCCGAACCACTCGTATCTAGTCATAATTAACTCAATAACATCAATTACCGCTAAAGAAATTAATTCCAAATGCAAAATTATAGGTTTCCCTACAATTCCTCGAAAAGCCAAAAATCGACCCCGGGCCCGTTTGGTCAAAACTCGAGGTTCGGACCAAAACCCATTCACCCACGAGCCCAAATATGTAATTAATTTCGGAATCCGACCCCAAATCGAGGTCTAAATTCCCAAATTTGCAAAATCCCCAATTTTTCCCAAAATCCCTAATTCTACCATGAAAAATAAGATTAAGGGCTAAAAATCTAATGAGTGTTGATGGAAATTGAAGGAAATGAGTTGAAGAACACAAACCTATGAATTGGTGTTGAAATCCCTCTTCAAAATCGCCCCTAGGTCGAGTTCTAATGAAAAAGTTGTGAAATTTTTGATAAATCCCGTGTTGGTTCTGTTATTAAAAAGACTGGACAGGCCTTCTTCGCGTTCACGAGAAGCCTGTCGCGTTCGCGATGAGCAGCGGCCAAAGGCCTTCGCGTTCGTGAGATACCCATTGCGTTCGCGAAGGCATTCTCCCCCCAGCCTCCGCGTTCGCGAGCCTGGTGTCGCGTTCGCGATGAGCAACTTTCCCTTCCCCCAGGTCCCATACTTCGCGTTCGCGGTAGACGGGTCGCATTCGCGAAGGGTAAAGCCCCCGCTGCTTTGCGTTCGCGACCAGTTCTTCGCGTTCGCGAAGAAGAAATTCCCCCCTGCCCCTCTTTACCTTTCGCGTTCGCGAGACTACCTACGATAACGCGAAAAAGGGCATATTAGAACAACTGCTGCAGCAAAAATACCAGATTTTCTAAGTCTAAAACATCCTGTAGCCTATCCGAAACTCACCCGAGCCCTCGGGGCTCCAAACCAAACATGCACACAAGTCTTAAAACATCATACGGACTTGTTTGTGCGGTCAAATCATCAAAATAATACCTAGAACTACGAATTTAGCATCAAATTGCATGAAATTTTCAGAAAAGTTTCAAAACTTCTATTTCTCAACCAAAGGTCCGAATCACGTCAAATTAGTTCCGCTTCTCACCAAATTTCAGAGATAAGATATAAATAACGTAACGGACCTGTACCGGGTTTCGGAACCACAATACGGACCCGGTATCAATAAAATCAATCATTAACCAAATTCTTAAAACCTTTAAAATTCCAGTTTAACAATTTTCATCAAAAATTCATTTTTCGGGCTAGGGACCTCGGAATTCAATTCGGGCATACGCCC
Organism: Nicotiana attenuata; assembly: GCF_001879085.1. Lineage (NCBI taxonomy): Eukaryota > Viridiplantae > Streptophyta > Magnoliopsida > Solanales > Solanaceae > Nicotiana > Nicotiana attenuata. The sequence continues at coordinate 44,699 of NW_017671284.1, read as the reverse complement.
AGGTCCCACATTTTACTACGGACCCTCCGAGATCGTCAAAACACGTGTCAGGGTCCGTTTACTCAAAATATTGACCGAAGTCAACTAAAATCAACTTTCAAAGGCAAAATTTAATATTTTCTCAAATTTTCACATAAAGGCTTTCTGGAAATGCGCTCGGACTGTGCATGCAAATCGAGGAGAAAGAAAATGAGGTTTTGAAGGTCTGGGAACCCCGAATTGGGTTCTAAAACACGATATGACCTTTCGGGTCATCACATTCTCCACCTCTAAAACAACCGTTCATCCTCGAACGGACATAGAAAAGTATCTGAGCTAGTGAAAAGATAGGGATATCTGCTCCGCATGTCGGAACCAGACTCCTAGGTAGCTGTCTCAATAGGCTGACCTCTCCACTGCACACGAATCGAAGGATAACTCTTCAATCTCAACTGAGGAACCTGCCGGTCTAGAATAGCTACCAGCTCCTCCTCGTAGGTCAAATCCTTGTCCAGCTGGACAGTGCTGAAATCTAACACGTGGGATGGATCGCCGTGATACTTTCGAAGCATGGACACATAAAACACTAGATATACTGCTGATAAGCCTGGTGGCAACGCAAGTCTGTAAGCCATCTCTCCCACTCGATCAAGGATCTCAAAAGGCCCGATAAACCTAGGGCTTAACTTGCCCTTCTTTCCAGACCGCATCACACCCTTCATGGGCGACACCCAAAGCAACACTCTCGCTCCGACCATGAATGCCACATCACGAACCTTACGGTTGGCATAACTCTTTTGCCTGGACTGAGCTGTACGAAGTCTATCCGGAATGATCTTAACCTTATCCAAGGCATCCTACACTAAATCTGTACCCAATAACCGAGCCTCTTCCGGCTCAAGCCATCCCACCGGTGATCGACACCGTCTACCATACAATGTCTCATAGGGAGCCATCTGGATGTTCGACTGATAACTGTTGTTGTTAGCAATCTCCGCTAGCGACAAGAACTGATCCCAAGAACCTCCAAAGTCAATAACACAGGCGCAGAGCATATCCCCCAAAATCTGAATAGTACGCTCGGATTGTCCGTTCGCCTGAGGATGAAATGATGTGCTCCACTCGACCCGCGTACCCAACTCACGTTGTACTGCTCTCCAGAAATGCGAGGTAAATTGCGTACCTCAATCAGAAATGGTAGACACGGGCACACCATGGAGACGAACGATCTCACAGATATAAATCTCTGCCAACCGCTCCGAAGAATAGGAAAATGCCACCGGAATAAAATGCGCTGACTTGGTCAGTCTATCCACAATAACCCAAATTGCGTCGAACTTCCTCTGAGTCCGCAGGAGTCCAACAACAAAATCCATAGTGATACATTCCCATTTCCACTCAGGAATCTCAATCTTCTGAAGTAAACCACCAGGTCTCTGATGCTCGTACTTTACTTGCTGACAATTCAAACTCCGAGCTACATATGCAACAATATCCTTCTTCATCCTCCTCCACCAATAATGCTGCCGCAAGTCCTGATACATCTTAGCGGCAACCGGATGAATAGAATACTGGGAACTATGGGCCTCCTCTAGATTCGTCTCGCGAATCCCATCCACATTAGGTACACACACATGACCCTGCATTCTCAAAACTCCACCATCTCTAACTGTAACCTCCTTGGCATCACCGTGCCACACTGTGTCCCTAAGGACAAGCAAATGAGGATCATCATACTAACGCTCCCTTATACGCTCAAACAAGGAAGATCGAGCGACTGTACAAGCTAGAGCACGACTGGGCTCAGAAATATCCAACCTCACAAACTGATTTGCCTAAGCCTAAACATCTAATGCAAGCGGTCTCTCACCGATTGGAATATACGCAAGCCTGCCCATACTAGCTGACTTCCTACTCAAAGCATCAACCACCACATTGGCCTTCTCGGGATGATACAAGATGGTGATATCATAGTCTTCCAATAGCTCTAACCACCTTCTCTGCCTCAAATTGAGCTCCTTCTACTTGAACAAATACTGTAAACTCTTGTGATCCGTGAACACTTCACACGACACGCCATATAGATAGTGCCTTCAAATCTTCAAGTCATGAACTGGATAATTCTTCTTGTAAATCTCCAACTATCGCGAAGCATTGCAATAACCTTGCCACCCTGCATCAATACCGCACCAAGTCCAATACGAGATGCGTCACAATACACTGTATAGAGCCCTGTACCCGTGGACAATACCAACACCGGTGCCATAGTCAAAACTGTCTTGAGCTTCTGAAAGCTCGCCTCGCACTCGTCTGACCACCTGAACGGGGCACCCTTCTGGGTCAACCTGGTCATCAGGGCTGCTATAGATGAAAAATCATCTCCACGAACCGACGGTAATAACCCATTAAACCCAAGAAACTCTGGATCTCTATAGTTGATGTGGGTCTAGGCCAGTCCTTGACTGCCTCAATCTTCTTAGGATCCACTTGAATACCCTCAGCCGATACAACGTGACCCAAGAATGCGACTGAACTCAACCAATACTCATATTTCGAAAACTTAGCATATAAATAACTGTCTCTCAAAGTCTGAAGAACAATCCGAAGATGCTGCTCATGCTCCTCTTGGATGCGGAGTAGATCAAGATATCATCAAAAAAAATAATCACGAAGGAATCCAGGTAGGGCTTGAACACCCGGTTCATCAAGTCCATAAATGTTGCTGGGGCATTTGTCAAACTAAATGACATCAGTAGAAACTCATAATGCCCATACCGAGTCCGAAAAGCTGTCTTAGGGACATCAGATTCCCTAATCCTCAACTGATGGTATCCAGACCTCAAATCGATCTTTGAAAACACTTTTGCACCCTGAAGCTGATCAAATAAATCATTAATACTCGGCAATCGATACTTGTTCTTAATGGTGACTTTGTTCAACTGCCGATAATCTATACACATCCTCATTGATCCATCCTTTTCTTTACAAACAACACTGGTACACCCCAAGGTGAGACACTGGGCCTAAAGAAGCCCTTATCAAGCAAATCTTGCAACTGTTCCTTCAATTCTTTTAACTCTGGCGGGGCCATAAGGTATGGCAGAATAGAAATGGGCTAAGTGCTCGGGGCCAAATCAATGCAAAAGTCAATATCCCTGTCGGGCGGCAACCCCGACAAGTCTGCAGGAAACACCTCTGGAAACTTACGAACAACTGGTATGGAATCCATGGAAGGAACCTCCGCACTGGAATCACGAACATAGGCTAAATAAGCCAAACCTCCCTTCTCAACCATACACCGAGCCTTTATATAAGAAATAACCCTGCTGGTAGAATGACCAGGAGTCCCTCTCCAGTCCAATCGAGGCAACCTCGGCAAGGCTAAGGTCACAGTCTTGGCGTGACAGCCCAATATAGCATAATAAGGTGACAGCCAGTCTATCCCTAAAATGACATCAAAATCAACCATATTGAGAAGTAGGAGATCTATGCTAGTCTCAAGACCCCCAATAATAACCACACACAAGCGATAGACACAATCTACAATAATAGAATCACCCATCGGTGTGGACACATATACATGAGCACTTAAAGAATCACGAGGCACAACCAAATATGTAGAAAAATAAGATGACACATAGGAGTATGTAGACCCTGGATCAAATAGAACTGAAGCATCTCTGCTGCAAACTGATACAGTACCTATGATAACGGCATCTGATGCCTCAGCCTCATTCCTAGATGGGAAAGCATAACACCAGGGCTGGGGCCTACCACTCTGAACGACATCCCTGGGACGGCCTCCTGCTGGCTGGCCTCTACCTCTAGCGGCCTGACCTCCACCTCTAATACCTCGACCTCCACCTTTAGCTGTCTGACCCCTACCTCTAGCTGGCTGAGCAGGTGGTGGAACACCCGGTGCCGGAACCATGGCACGAGAACCCCGATGCTGAGAACTGCTCGATGCTCGAGGGAAAAATCTAGCAATGTGCCTCGGATCGTCATAAGTATAACAAGACCTCGGCTGCTGAGACTGCTGACCCTGAAACTAACCCTGACGACCTGGGTAACCACCTTGAAAACTCTAGAGCGGAGCTGCACTGATAGGAGCTGGCGGTGCACTGTAGGCTAGCTGATCGGAATACTGCATAAGAGAGCCACCGGCCACCTGATGCACCGTGAGAAGCCTGAAGTGCTGAATGAAACGGCCTAGCAGGATAGCCTCTACCAAAAGAATCCTTACCTCTAGATGAGGCACCACTAAACCTACCAGAATGACGAGGCCACTTGTCAGACCCCTGACCACTCCCCTGAGATAAAACCATCTCAACTCGTCTGGCCACATTGGCCGCATCTTAGAAAGAAATCTCGCTCCCTGTCTCCTTAGCCATCTGCAATCTGATAGGCAGAGCGAGTCCATCAATAAACCTCCTCACTCTCTCCCTCTTAGTAGGAAGTATAAGAAGAGCATGACGGGCCAAATCAACAAACCTAGTCTCGTACTGAGTGACGGTCATAGAACCCTGCTGAAGATGCTCGAACCGCCTGCGATAGTCCTCTCTCTGAGCGTTTTTTTCTAATTCCTATGATGCAATTGGGGCTTATCGGCAGAAACGAATCAATTTAGATAGCTGCTTGAGCCGGATGAAAGGAAACTTTCACGTCCGATTTTGAAGGGGGGGAGATCCTATAGAATCCTATCCCAATTTTCTTTTGCTAGGCCCATACTAAAAAGCCCACTTTCTTACGATTACGAGGTTTATTCGAATATGAAATCCAATCTTGGAAATACAGCATCCCACGTTTTTTTTACTACCCAGGGTTTCGATACATTTCGCAATCGAGAAATCTCTACTGGCGCAGGTGCTATCCGAGAACAATTAGCCGATCTAGATTTACGAATTATTATAGAGAATTCGTTGGTAGAATGGGAAGAATTGGGGGAAGAAGGGCACACAGGGAATGAATGGGAAGATCGAAAAGTTGGAAGAAGAAAGGACTTTTTGGTTAGACGCGTGGAATTGGCTAAGCATTTTATTCGAACAAATATAGAGCCAGAATGGATGGTTTTGTGTCTATTACCAGTTCCTCCTCCTGAGTTGAGACCGATCATTCAGATAGATGGGGGTAAACTAATGAGCTCAGATATTAATGAACTCTATAGAAGAGTTATCTATCGGAACAATACCCTTACCGATCTATTAACAACAAGTAGATCTACGCCAGGAGAATTAGTAATGTGTCAGGAGAAATTAGTACAAGAAGCCGTGGATACACTTCTTGATAATGGAATCCGGGGACAACCAATGAGGGACGGTCATAATAAAGTTTACAAGTCATTTTCTGATGTAATTGAAGGCAAAGAGGGANTAGGAAAGAACTTCTAGAGAAATAGCTGAGAGAACTAGTCCCAAGTCAAGGCAGGCGGCCCAGCTGGTCTAGTCAACACAAAATCATTCCATCATCTCTTGGCGGACCCTATCATCTGGAATACAGCAAAGTCGACCCCATTGGTCTCCACTATCCCCATGTTCCGTAATACCTCGTGACAATTGTCCAGATAGTCCTGAGCTTGGTAAACCTATCCAACCTTCACAAAGCCTCTAAAGACATAGATGATCCATCACCAGTCTGTGCTGTTGCTCAGTTGAAGAAGCGGTACGTGACCTCGCCACCCGCGAAAGAACAAGAGTAGAGGGTTCAGTTTAGCATTGAGAGATCAAATCGCACGACAGAGAAGAATAGAAGTGAAATTGTTCCTAAACTCTGTAGCCTCTGGGGGATATGTACAGACATCTCCGTACTGATCCCTCAGACTCTACCTAGTTTGTTCGTGAATCGTGAGACCTAGGCAACCTACTACTCTGATACCAACTTATCACGACCCGGATTTTCCACCATCGGAATCGTGATGGTGCCTAACCTTTCAGTTGCTAGGAAAGCCAAGATATAGAAATTAAATACGCTAACCCGTTAAGCAATTCACTAGATGACAATAATTTAAAACATCACCAATTAATAAAGTGCGAAAGTTTATAATTACCCAACTACTTATACACGAATACCCAGAAACTGGTATTACAATTCATGAACTCCTAAGAGTGACTACAAATACTGGCCGAAAGGAAATACAACTGTCTTTGAATTAAAGTAAAAACTATGAACTGGAATGACTGGAAGGAGACTCCACGGTCTGGGAACACCGGCAGACTACCTTGGGTCTCCTGTAGGACTGAAGGCAGCACCTCAACTCGGGTCAACACGGTCCAGTACCGAAATTTGCACAGAAAGTGCAGAGTGCAGTATCAGTACAACCGACCCATGTACTGGTAAGTGCCGAGCCTAACCTTGGCGAAGTAGTGACAAGGCTAGGACACGACAATAACATGAACCTGTACAGTTAAATCATGTACGAGAAAATAACAACAAATAGAAATTAAGCAGATAATAACGGGAAGGGGAAAACATGCTGAGGGGAATATTAAATCCTGAAAATAGTACAGTAAATATCATGCTTTGCACCAACAAAAATAATAACATAGCAAACAAGTGCACGGCATCATCCTTCGTGCTTTTACTCTCGTCCTCACCATAAGAAACAATAGAAACGGCACGACATCACCCTTCATGCATTAACTCTCTCATAACATGGCACGTCATCACCCTTCGTGCTTTTACTCTTGTCCTCACCATAAGAAACAATAGAAACGGCACGACATCACCCTTCATGCATTAACTCTCTCATAACATGGCACGTCATCACCCTTCGTGGATTAACTCTCTCATAACATGGCACATCATCACCCTTCGTGCATTAACTCTCTCATAACATGGTACGGTATCACCCTTCGTGCATTATCACTCACGGAATATGGCATGGCAACACCCTTCGTGTATTAACTCTCTCATAACATGGCACGGCATCACTCTTCGTGCATTATCACTCACAGAATATGGCACAACATCACCATTCGTGCATTATCACTCACTCACAAAACATTGCATGGCATCACCCTTCGTGCTTTACACTCTTCCTCACCCAAACAATAGAACAACAACAACAACCCGGCAAGGGAATCATCAATAACCAACCTCGTTTCAATATTTAACTTTACAATATAAATCTCAACTTGAGTCAATCCTCAAACAATATCAAATTCAAGATAAACAGGATAAGATCTGTTTAACACGAAGAATAACCAGTTTAAGCATGAACAGTACGAATAAAGAATACAACAATCAGAAATGTAAGACTCACTCACATGCTATGACTCGACGACACCGTATAGGTACTCGTCACCTCACCTATACATCGTACTCAACAACCAAACACATAGCAAATAAGGCAACAACACCTAATCCCTCAAGCTAAGGTTAGCCACAACACTTACCTCGATTCTACGGCCGAACTCAAGCCTCAATCACCGCTTTCCTCTAGTTTCCACCTCCGAACCACTCGTATCTAGTCATAATTAACTCAATAACATCAATTAACGCTAAAGAAATTAATTCCAAATTCAAAATTATAGGTTTCCCAACAATTCTCCAAAAAGTCCAAAATCGACCTCGGGCCCGCTTCGTCAAAACTCGAGGTTCGGACCAAAAATCATTCACCCACGAGCCCAAATATGAAACTAGTTTCAGAATTCGACCCCAAATCGAGGTCTAAATTCCCAAATTTGCAAAATCCCCAAATTTTATCAAAATCCCTAATTTTACCATGAAAGAACAAGATTTAGGGCTAAAAATCTAATGGGCGTTGATGGAAATTGAAGGAGATGAGTTGAAGAACACAAACCTATGAATTGGTGTTGAAATCCTTCTTCAAAATCGCCCCTAGGTCGAGTTCTAATGAAAAAGTTGTGAAGTTTTTGATAAATCCCGTGTTGGTTCTGTTTTTAAAAAGACTGGACAAGCCTTCTTCGCGTTCACGAGAAGCCTGTCGCGTTCGCGATGCGCAGCGGCCAATGGCCTTCATGTTCGCGAGATACCCATCACGTTCGTGAAGGCATTCTCCCCCCAGCCTCCACGCTTGCGAGCTTGGTGTCGCGTTCGCGATGAGCAACTTTCCCCTTCCCCAGGTCCCATGCTTCGCGTTCGCAGTTGACGGGTCGAGTTCGCGAAGGGTAAAGCCCCCGCTGCTTCGCGTTCGCGACCTGTCCATCGTGTTCGCGAAGAAGAAATTTCCCCCTGCCCGTCTACCTTTCGCGTTTGCGAGACTACCTACGCGAATGCGAAGAAGGGCATATCAGAACAACTGCTGCAGCCAAAATACCAGATTTTCTAAGTCTAAAACATCCCGTAGCCTATCCGAAACTCACGCGAGCCCTCGGGGCTCCAAACCAAACATGCACGCAAGTCTTAAAACATCATACAGACTTGCTAGCGCGATCAAATTGCCAAAATAACACCTAAAACTACGAATTTAGCATCAAATTGCATGAAATTTTCAAGAAAGTTTCAAAACTTCTTTTTCTCAACCAAAGGTCCGAATCACGTCAAATAAATTCCCTTTCTCACCAAATTTCAGAGATATGGTTTAAATAACATAACGAACCTGTACTAAGTTCCGGAACCACAATACGGACCCGATATCAATAAAATCAATCATTAACCAAATTCTTAAAACCTTTAAAATTCCAGTTTAACAATTTTCATCAAAAATTCATTTCTCGGGCTAAGGACCTCGGCATTCAATTCTGGGCATATGCCCAGGTCCCATGTTTTACTACGGACCCTCCGGGACCGTCAAAATACGGGTCCGGGTCCGTTTACTCAAAATATTGACCGGAGTCAACTAAAATCAACATTTAAAGGTAAAACTTAATTTTTTCTCAAATTTTCACATAAAGGCTTTTCGAAAACGCGCCCGGACTACGCACGCAAATCAAGGAGAAAGAAAATGAGGTTTTGAAGGTCTCAGAACCTCAAATTGGGTTCTAAAATACGGGATGGCCTTTCGGGTCATCACAGATACCTTTTAGCCAGCAAGAATTCTTTTTTTCTTCCTAAAGATATCGCCAAAAATATTGTTTTTCCATACTTTAACACTGTTAAGGAAGGAGCTAGAAGATTCTTGATAGTTAGAGTTTTTCCAATTTTCTTCAACTAGGTTATTAAAACTAGGGTGCCTACACCAATTGGTTTCTAATCTAAAAGGTCTAGGCAGTGCTGTGGTTGTTTTTGGTACTAGTTGAAGAAGTAGAGGGTTATGGTCAGAGTGAGTTTTGGGCAGGTGGGTGACTGAAGCATTAGGGAAGCAGCGGACCCATTCACTATTAGCAAAATTTTTTTCCAATCTTTCCATAATAAGCCAATATTTTTCCTTCTACAATTGATCCTTGTGTTTTTACAACCCTTAAAGCCAAGATCAATGAGGCCATATTTGTTGATGCAACCCCATAGGTGCTTAGTGTGATTACTGTTAACATTATTACTCCATAATTTTTCATTTAAATCTAAGACATCGTTAAAATCTCCCTCGACAAGCCATGGACCCTTAAACTGTCATGCATGTTGATAAGATTATCCCACATTTCATTTCTATGGCTAATCTTAGTACTAGCGTATATTGAAGTAAATAACCAAGTGTTGCGAGGGGGATTACCTCAATGGTAACGAAATTGTGGACATTAACAAGAGTATGGTCCCAGAGAATAACCATACCACCCGATTGACCAATAGCCGGGATTTCAATCAAGTCAGAGAAACCAAATGGATTCAGGAGAGGCATATGGTTGTCCATTCTTGTTTTCAAGAGTGTAACCATGCAGGGGTGATGAGTGTCGATCATCTCCCTAAAGTACAACCTGAAGTTATCACTATTCCCCCCCCCCCTTCCCGTACATTCCAAATTATGAAACAGATAGCCCTATTCATGTTGAGGTTCCAGTTGTGGAGGTCTCAATTCTCCATCATCCTTGGTGCATGCACTGGGTCCCTTCTCTGAAAGGGAACCAGTATCATGGCATGTTGCCCTACAGTTAGATCGGCTGGATGCGTTATGTCCATTGTGCACTTGTAAAGTGCCATCGGACATTTGAGAATTTGCCTCTGTTCTTGCCTCTCCATGAAGATGAACACCTTTATCTCGTCGAGATTTAAATCTTCCATTATTGATTCTGGGATTAAGTTTATGGGCTCCGTTGCCTCTTCCATCATGTCCTCTTGGTGTGGTAAGTTTATTGGTGCATGAGGGTGTGGTGGACCTTGGTGAGGATCTGGTTGTGCATGCTGGGCATTTGCTGTTGGATTTTGAATTGCATGTGCATCCCATGGTGTGAAAATTGGGTTGATATTGGTGGCAATCTCTGGAGTGAAGAATGATAGATCCAATTGTGGATGAGCATTCTGGATAGGAACAAAGTGGGGTGGCAGATTCCATTATCCCATCATTGTTTGAGTTGCATTGAGGGCTAAGTTTGGTGCAATTGGGTGGATGATGGTGTTCAACCGGATATGGTTCATGTAGTTTTTCATTGACAACCGTATGCCCTACGAGATTAACTGTGTGAGATAGTGAGAGTTGTGGAGTACAATCACTGTCTTTCTCCCGTTCAACATGATGTTGAAGGAGATGGTATGCCCCATTAAACCCAGCTCCACCCAGGATAAAGGTTGATGGTTCTCCGGCATTGGGGGTTGAATGAAAATTGTGGGAGTGTTGGTTATTTGTGGGTTGGTAGGTGTTGGGGTTGCCATTATTTGGGGTCGATTGAGACACAGGATTTGTATGAGCCTGTAACGTCTCCTATTAGAGATGGGAAATCTTGGCATTTTTTAATTAGGGGGAAGAACTTATAGAGGAGTTTGATGTATTGTTATTGTCATGGGAATTCACAGAATCGGCTTCAATGATTGTAGAATCACTTTGCAGGTTGTTTGTAAGGGGTAGCCTATAGGTTTTATTAAGGGGGGAAGTAGATTGGTTTTGGGGTACGTGTTCATTAGCATTGTCCATTTGGAGTGAGGGCTTGTCTTTGTTTGACAGGTAGGTTTTGTCATTTGTGGCATGCATGGGATAATTATGGTCGTTAGTATTATAGAGAGGCTTATTAGTAGGTAGGTTGCTTGTTTCTTTAGTATTACAGAGGGAGTAATTTATGTTGGGTGTTGTAATGATGGACTCGTGTCCTAAAGAGTTAATTTTTGCAAGAAAAGTTATTAGTTAGTAAATTATTTTCTTCTAATTTACCGGATGTCTGGTTTTGGGTGTCATCTAAAATCATGTCCTGCTCCATCAGATATAAAAACTGGTTTTTTGAAATAGTATGAAGTTCTTTTGTGGATTGATTGTCTTGATTGTTTTTTCCCCAGGTCTACTATCCCCCAACTGGTTTTGATTTAGACGTGCTTTATAGTTAATAGTTTGAGAGATTAGGAACTTACCTGTAGTAACATCGAAGATATTGACATTTATACCTGCCTTCGCCGCATATTCTTTAGTTTCGTTCATCAAGAGCTTTTTCTTCCCTTTGTGGAAGGTGACTGTCTTCAACTCCTCCTTCGTCTTGGATTGTTGCTCGTGCATGGAGCTGCAATGCCCTTTTGCTTCTTCCTCTGGCTTTCCTGTTATTGAAGTTGTTGATTGCAGCTTCATTTTAGTGCATTGTCCAGTAGAGTGGCCAAGGTGACCACAATTTAGTCATAAAAGTCTTTCACATTCATATAGAATTTGTTGTTCGTGGGAACCGATCCACACGTTGGATTTAACCTGTTTGTTCGGTGGTAACTCTACACAGATTCTGGCATAACGCCCACGCAAAGTTGTTGATGTGAAAGCATCAACCTTGAGTAAGCGTCCAATTGTATTACCCATTTTTTTAGAATTTTTTCATCGTAAAACTCTGTGGGGAGTTGTGGCAGGCGTACCCAAATGTCAGTAAGAGTTTATCTCGCTTTTGAAGGTACAAAGTTGGGCTTCCAGCGTTGCACTGATAAGAAATGTCCAAAGATAAACCAAGGACCGTGTTGTAAAGCATTTATCATATATTTTTCTTTATTTAATCTCACAGTATAATAGTCCTTGCCAAGATCAATTAGAGGAAAAGCTTCTGTAGGCTTCCAAATATCTGCTAGTTTATGTTTAAGAATTTGGTGGAGGATTTTTTTCCTTGAAGTTTGGTTATAACGAAAACAGGATAGTAGATTTGTTTCATATCTTCCCCAGTTATTGGGACTGAGTATTCATTCTCCTATGATTCAAGAGTCTTTTCCCCTTCTTCCATGATGGTATCAATGGCCATGGCAGTAAATACAGAGGAGGTGGGGATACTGAAAAACTTCTCTCTTGTTCATTGGTGAGAAGTTTATCCTTGAAGGAGATTGGTTCATTTGCCTGAGGGAGATTAATATCCGGTGGTTTTGGAGGTAGTTCCTCTAGGGCAGTGATTGGTTCCATTTAATTCCCGGTGTATGATTGATTTATTGGTTAGAAGGGATGGGGGGTTTTTAGTGAGAAGGGAGAGATTCTATCAATGGTTCTCTCCAATAATCTTCAATAGAAGTCTGAGCTCGGCTAATGCCCGTCTTAAGAACTTGTTATCATAGAAAACTATACAATATTGTTGCTCTAACGAATAATAGTTGAGAAATATATAATTCTCTCTCTCTCTCTCTTTCTCTCTCTCTCTCTCTCTCTCTCTCTCTATATATATATATATATATATATATATATATATATATATATATATATATATATATATATATATATATATTTGCTAGCAATGTAATTAGTTTTGTCCGACCGGCTAAATATATAACTTGCTTGTTGTTATAACGTTATGTAGACGGTTCATTTAAACATCAAAAGCTATTTTAGTATTCAAAATAATTTCAGTAGTTAAGATGCTAATAATGAACATTTTTACCATACATTATTTATAGTTCTATTATACCAAATGCCCTCTTTTTCATATTTGGGGAAGTTAAATATTTGTCGATCCGCCAAAATTAATTATGATTGCGAGCTAAATATATAAAATATGTATGTTATATATATTAATATATTATAAAGGGAAATTTACACAAAAATACAGTTAGAGGAAGCACTTTTCACCCGCCTAATCCAGAAATACATTTTTCACCCGATAGTCCACAAATATTTCTGAAAATATGTCAAACTTTGCCACTGTTAACTCATTGTGATTCCTTTTTCCTTTTACCATTGTTTCCCACCTAAATCAGATTCCACATTTTTATCTTTTTCTTTCATTTACTTCCCTCTTTACATATTTCAGAAAAATTAAAACTTCGTAAATGAATTGTAAAGCCCCTCCAACGCGTACAAGATCATTTTCATACAATACATGCACAAAAAAGAAGAAGAGATAGAAAGTGTCAAACTTTCATAGAGGCCTTTTATACAGTGACAATGTATATACATCCTTATAAACTGAAAAAATATATAATTATACAATATTATACACAACGCGTACACATACACAAAAAAGAAGAAGAGAAGAAAGTGTCAAACCTTCATAGAGGCCTTTTATACATTGACAATGTATACATCCTTATAAACTGAAAAAATATATAATTATACAAAATTATACACAAATAAACATATTTATACTGTCACGACCCAATTCCCGGACCCGGTCGTGATGGCGCCTCTCGTGATGACAAGGCCAGCTAGAACAAACGAAACACCTCTTTTAAACAATTAATTAACATAGGCAAATCTAAAACATGTTTAAGATAGCCATAATTGCGGAAACAACGATAATAACAAGGAAAACCATCCCGACACAGCCCAAACCGGGGTGTCACAAGTCATGAGCTACTACAGAATCTACTATAAGTCTACAAAGTATGAAGTTCGATACAATAGTCTGAAGAAAACATGAATGATAGAGGATAGGGGAGACACAGGGCTGCGGACGTCAACAGCTACCTCGTAACTCCAAGTCACTGCCTGGTCTGGAAGGATCAGCGCTCAGGAGCGGACTCTGCTATGCCTGAATCTGCACACACGGTGCAGGGAGTAATGTGAGTACTCCGACCCAGTGAGTAATAATTATAAATAATGACTGAAAGCATGAAAACACATAAAAGCACAAAGCAATTCTATATCAGGCAGTAAATCACTTAAAGCAGTAAAACCGTGAAGAATCAAATGAAATCTCTTTTAAAAACAGGTAAATCAGGTAAAACAACAGGTAAATAGTAAGTAGAAATCTGCCCCTCGGGCTCAGTATCAATCGCTCAGAACAGTATCAGCCCCTCGGGCTCAGTATCAGTCACTCAGCATAGTATCGGCCCCTCGGGCTCACTCCAAGATCATATGGGTACCCGCGCTCACTGTGGGTGTGCAGACTCCGGAGGGGCCCCTTACGGCCCAAGCGCTATATCAAGCCACCTCGTGGCGTCATCACTCGGCACTCGGCCTCACATCACTCGGCCTCCCATCACTCAAGCCACCTCGTGGCATATAAGGTATCTCATGTCACTCAGCATATCCTCACATATGGACCTCGGCCTCACTCAGTTCAGAAATCATCACAAGCCCCACGGGCATCAGTAAAACAGTAGTGCTCAGCCCAAACAACATTGAAAATATCATTCAAGTCTAAAAATTCAAGTAAAAGTGGGTGAGTTTGTAAAGCAATATTAATTAATAGGACTGAGTTCAAGTAATATGTCAAAATAGTGAGGAAACAGTGACAAAAGTCCACGAAGGATTCAAGTAGTCGGCATGAAGCCTAAATATGGCAATAAGCCCAAATCATGATGATAACGAACACGTCTCAGTCAAATACGCGGTAAAAACATCAATCGGGACGGACCAAGTCACAATCCCCAATAGTAAACAACCCCGCGCTCGTCATTAAGCGCGTGTTTCACCTCAATATAGCACTACGTTGTGCAAATCCGGGGTTTCAAACCCTCAGGACATCATTTACAATCACTACTCACCTCAAGCCGGCCAAAACTCTAGCTCGCTATGCCCTTGCCTCTCTAATCGGCCTCCTCGCGCGTCGAATCTGACCAAAACCACAACGAATACGTCACAATAGACTAAGAAAACAATACCCAATCGAAAACGATCGAAAAATATCAAAAATCCCGAAATTGGCTAAACCCGAGCCCCGGGCCCACTTCTCAAAACTCAGAAATTTTCACGTCAACGGGTTCCTTATCTCGCCACGAGTCTATACATATCAAGAACTCTCAAATCCGAGCTCAAATGACCCTTCAAATCCCAATTTAAAATCTCAAAATCCCAAGCCCTAGTTCTTCCAATTTTAGCTAAGTTTCCATGAATTTCTAGGTTAGTTCCACAATTAAATCATGGTTTTAGTTCATAGAGCTTACCTCCGATCAATCCTCTTCGAAACCCTCTTCAATTTCTCCCAAATAGCTCTCAAAATGCCCAACAATGGAGGAAGGAATGACTTAGCTCGCGGATGAAATAATTTAAAACCCTTCTGCCCAGCTGATATTTTCCTCTATGCGAAAGCGATGGCCCTCTCGCTTTCGTGATGAACAAATATTCCTCTGACCAATATTACCCTTCGCGAACGCGTCTGAAGACTCGCAAACGCGAAGCTTCTGCTGCCTCCACTACGCAAACACGATGCACCTAGTCGCGAACCCGGTGAACAAAACAGAAGGGGGCCCAGGCCCTCCTACGCGAACGCATACAACTCCCCGCGAACGCGAAGCTCAAGAACCTCTCCCTACGCGAACGCGAGACCCAAACGTGAATGCGAAGCACCAAAACTCAGAGCACCCAGACTCCTTCTACGCGAACACGAGATCCTTCTCGCGATCGCGAAGGCAAAACTGGACCTGCACTGCTGCTGCATTTTCTGCAATATTTTCCAAGTTCCAAACTTCCCGTTAGCCATCCGAAATCACCCCGAGGCCCTCGAGACCTCAACCAAAAGTGCCAAACCATCCTAAGACATCATCCATACTCGCCCCAATCATCAAAATAGCTCAAACAACACAAAAACCATCAATTCGCATCGAATTCAAGCCTAAGTTCTTCAAAAACTTCCGAAACACGCATTCGATCAAAAACCTAACTAAATCACCTCCGAATGACCTGAAATTTTGCGCACACATCCCAAATCACCTAACGAAGCTACTGCAACTCTCAGAATTCCATTCCGACCCTCGGATCAAAATCTCACCTACCAACCGGAAATCGCCAAAATGCTAATTTCGCCAAAACAAGCTAATTTCTACACCAGACCTCCAAAACCACTTTCGATCACACTCCTAAGTCACAAATCATCTCCCGAAGCTAACCGAATCACCGGAAATCACATCCGAGCCCTCTAACACACAAGTCAACATCCGGTTGACTTTTCCAAATCAAACCTTCCTTAAAGAGACTAAGTGTCTCATTGCCTACCAAAACCAGTCAAACTCAACTCGACTACACATGACACGGATAACGAAGCACAAGGAAGCATAAAAATGGGGGAAACGGGGCGGTAACTCATGAGACGACGAGACGGGTCGTCACATCCTCCCCAACTAAAACAAACGCTCGTCCTCGAGCGAGTCAAGAAACATACCTGAAGCCTCAAACAGGTGAGGTGTGACGACCCAAAGGGTCATCACCTATTTTCTTACCCATTCTGTACTTCCGAGGCCTTGAAAACCTCATTTAAGGTTGCCTCGATTTGCGTGCGCAGTCCGGGTGTGAAAAATGCTAAATTTTGATATTAATATGAATAAATTTGACTTAAGTCAACATTTTGGGTAAAACGGACCCGGACCAGTGATTTGACGGTCCCGGTAGGTCCGTAGGAAAATATGGAACTTGGGCGTATGCCCGGAATCGAATTCCAGGTCCCAAGCCCAAGAAATGAATTTTTGTGTGAAATTGTTTTCTGGAAATGACTAAGGAAAATGAAAATAAAATTTGATTATAAGACTACGGTATCGGGCTCGTATTTTGGTTCCGGCGCCCGGTACAAGTATTATATATGATTTAAGCACTTTCGGTAAAGTTTGGTTGAAAACGGACGTCGTTTGACGTGTTTCGGACTTAAAATTGAAATTTGATGTTTTATGAAAATTTGGAAGGAATCATGGATTTCGAGGCCTAATTCGATGTTTATGATGTTATTTTGGCGATATGATCACACGGATAAGTTCGTAGGATGTTTTCGAGGTTGTGCGTATGTTTAGTTTGGAGCCCCGAGGGCTCGGGTGAGTTTGGGATAGGCCATGAGTGCATTTTGAACTTAGAGAAAAATCTGGTATCTTCAGTTCTGGTATCTTCGTATTTGCGAAGAAGTTCTCGCAAATGCGAGCTCGCAAATGCGAGCCCTTGATCGCAAATGCGAGAAAGGGGGAAACCTGCACTAGGTCGCAAATGCGACCACTGGGTCCGCAAATGCTAGAGGGGCCATGTCGCAAATGCGACTTTTTGTTCGCAAATGCGAAACCTGGGCTTTTCATGAGGGTTCGCAAATGTGAACCTTGGTTCGCATTTCCCATATTTGGTTGCGAACCCCAATTCGCAATTCCCATATCTGCAGCCTGCATTTTCCATTCTTAGTCGAATTTTAGGCCATTTTTCACCCCACTTTCAAAATACAACTCCTTAGGCGATTTTTCAAGAACAAGTTTCATCCCAAATCATTTGTAAGTCAATTTTTACTTAATTCTTTCAATCATTAACATCATTTAACATGTTTTCCACTTAATATCGAAGATTTTCATGGGTGAAATTGGGGTTTTTGGGTAGAACCTAGGTTTTCTGAAAATTGGGTATTTGGACCTTAATTTGAGGTCCGATTTCAAAACAATTTACATATTTGAGTTCGTGGGGGAATGGGTAACCGGGTTTTGGTTCGAACCTCGAGTTTTGACCATGTGGGCCCGGGGGTGATTTTGGAATTTTTGGGAAAAACTTGGGAAATTCATTTTTATGCATTCAAATTGATTCATTTAGTGTTTATTAAAGTAATTGAGTAATTTGTGGCTAGATTCGAGTGGATTGGAGGTGGAGTCACAGGGTAAAGCCATAGTTGAGGCTTGAGTTGAGTTCAAGGCATCGAGGTAAGTGTTTGGTTTAACCCTAGCTTGAGGGAATAGGAGTTGAGTCTTATTTGTAACTTGCTAATTGTCGAGTACGATGTATAGACATGGTGACGAGTATCTATACATTGGTGTCTAGCATGACCGTGAGTCCTTGTTTTGCAAATAGTTTGGTTGTTGTTATGCCTTCCATGCTTAAATGATGACTTCTACATTTTGTAAAGATCTTGTGAAAGAGATTGTGATCTTTGAACTTCGTGGAGCATTGGCTCGGGCTGAAATACAAATTGTGAAGGTGTATGAGATAAGTAACTCCTTGGAGCATTGGCTCAAGTGATAATGTGAACTTTGAGATGAAAGTGAAAGAAAGAGAAGAGTTAATGATTTATTCCCTTGCCGGGACATTGTTGGTTATTGATGTTGTACCCTTGCCGGGTTTTTATTTGTTTGTTTGTGTACCCTTGCCGGGACTTTCATTCTTGTTTTATTATTCCCTTGCCCTTGTTTGTGATTTGTTGATTGGGTGAGGAAGAGTGTTAAAGCACGAAGGGTGATGCCGTGCATTAAATGATAATTGTGGATTGGGTTGCGCGCCGCAATAATGCTAAATGATATGGATCGGTTTGCACGCCGCAACAATGATGTTTGTGGATCGGGCTGCACGCCGCGAAAATGCTAAACGATATGGATCGGGTTGCACGCCGCAACAGTGTTGTTATATATATTGGAATCGGGTTGCACGCCGCAACAATTATTGATACAAGTGTGTTTATTTTGGATATTAGTCTCTTGTCCGCTGTAAATTCTATGCTGCCTTTAGACTGTTAGTCTGGATTTACTGTTAATAGTGTTATCTCCCCACATCATGCTTCCCCTCCCATATTGTTTACTTGTCTTGTATTTGGATTCCGCTGTATGTATATAACTGCACAAGTTTATGTGGTGGTCCAGTCTAGCCTCGTCACTACTTCGCCGGGGTTAGGCTAGACACTTACCAGCACATGGGGTCGGTTGTGCTGATACTACACCCTGTGCTATTTTGCACAGGTCTAGGTATTCGAGCAGCAGCAGCCGTAGTGTGAGAGCATGCTTCATTTCAGCGAGACCCGAGGTAGCCTTGCAGGCGTCTGCAGGCCCGGCGTCTCCTCTATCCTTTATTTTATCTGTTATCTCATTCTAATCGAGACAAACAACTTATATTCTCTTTCAGACGTTTGTATGTAGTATTCTTAGCAGTTCGTGAGTACAGTGACACCAGTCTTGGGTAGAGGATTTTGTTGAACTTTCCGCATTTTTATTCAGTTCTATAAAATGTTAAGACTTCCGCTTATTATTGAATTTCGTT
>NW_017671284.1:0-23017 GCF_001879085.1 Nicotiana attenuata | reverse complement strand
AGAGATTTATATCCGGGAGATTGTTCGCCTTCGTGGTGTGCCGGCATCTATCATTTTGGACCGGGGTATGCAGTTTACCTCGCGCTTCTGGAGAGTAGTTTAGCGAGAGTTGGGCACACGGGTTGAGTTGAGCACAGCATTCCATCCCCAAACAGACGGTCAGTCTGAGCGGACTATTCAAATTTTGGAGGATATGCTTCGAGCTTGTGTTATTGATTTTGGAGGTTTGTGGGATCAGTTCTTGCCTTTAGCGGAGTTTGCCTACAACAACAGCTACCAGTCGAGCATCCAGATGGCTCCTTATGAGGCTTTATATGGTAGGCGGTGTCGGTCTCCGGTGGGATGGTTTGAGCCGGGAGAGGCTCGGTTGATAGGGACGGATTTGGTTCAGGAGGCCTTGGACAAGGTCAAGATCATTCAGGATAGACTTCGTTCAGCTCAGTCTAGGCAAAAGAGCTATGCAGATCGTAAGTTTCGAGATGTAGCTTTCATGGTTGGTGAGCGGGTATTGCTCCGAGTGTCGCCTATGAAGGGCGTGATGAGGTTTGGGAAGAAGGGCAAGCTTAGCCCTAGGTTCATTGGTCCGTTTGAGATTCTTGATCGAGTGGGAGAGGTGGCTTATAGACTTGCATTGCCGCCTAGCTTATCAGCCGTGCATCCAGTTTTTCATGTATCCATGCTTCGGAGGTATCACGGCCCAGCCCACGTGTTAGACTTCAGCACTGTCCAGTTGGACAAGGATTTGTCTTATGAGGAGGAGCCGGTAGCTATTCTAGACCGGCAGGTTCGTCAGTTGAGATCCAAGAGTTTTCCTTCTGTTCATGTTCAGTGGAGAGGTCAGCCTCCTGAGGCATCGACCTGGGAGTCCGAGTCCGATATGCGGAGCCGTTATCCTCATCTTTTCCCCGACTCAGGTACTTCTTTCTTTTGTCCGTTCGAGGACAAACGGTTGTTTTAGAGGTGGAGAATGTGACGACCCAAAGGGTCATCACCTGTTTTCTTACCCATTCTGTACTTTCGAGGCCTTGAAAATCTCATTTAGGGTTGCCTCGATTTGCGTGCGCAGTCTGGGCGCGTAGCCGGAAAGCTTAAATATGAATTCTGTGTGAAAAATGCTAAATTTTGATATTAATATGAATAAATTTGACTTCAGTCAACATTTTGGGTAAACGGACCCGGACCCGTGATTTGACGATCCCGGTGGGTCCGTAGGAAAATATGGGACTTGGGCGTATGCTCGGAATCGAATTCCGAGGTCCCAAGCCCGAGAAATGAATTTTTGTGTGAAATTGTTTTCTGGAAATGATTAAGGAAAATAAAAATGAAATTTGATTAAAAGACTATGGTATCGGGCTCGTATTTTGGTTCCGGCGCCCGGTACAAGTCTTATATATGATTTAAGCACTTTCT
Organism: Nicotiana attenuata; assembly: GCF_001879085.1. NCBI lineage: Eukaryota > Viridiplantae > Streptophyta > Magnoliopsida > Solanales > Solanaceae > Nicotiana > Nicotiana attenuata. The sequence goes on along the minus strand of NW_017671284.1, from coordinate 21,607 downwards.
GTAAGGTTTGGTTGAAAACGGAAGTCGTTTGACGTGTTTCGGACTTAAAATGGAAATTTGATGTTTTATGAAAATTTGGAAGGAATCATGGATTTCGAGGCCTAATTCGATGTTTATGATGTTATTTTGGCGATTTGATCGCACGGATAAGTCGTAGGATGTTTTCGAGGTTGTGCGTATGTTTAGTTTGGAGCCTCGAGGGCTCGGGTGAGTTTGGGATAGGCCGTGAGTGCATTTTGAACTTAGAGAAAAATCTGGTATCTTCAGTTCTGGTATCTTCGCATTTGCGAAGAAGTTCTCGCAAATGCGAGCCCTTGATCGCAAATGCGAGAAAGGGGGAAACCTGCACTGGGTCGCAAATGCGACCACTGGGTCCGCAAATGCGAGAGGGGCCATGTCGCAATTGCGACTTTTTGTTCGCAAATGCGAAACCTGGACTTTTCATGAGGGTTCGCAAATGCGAACCCTGGTTGGTTTTTCGAAATCACCAAATCGAAATCACCAGTTTGATCCACAATCACCCAAATCGAATTGAAATTCTTCAAAGTCCGAGGAAGACCACTCACAAAATCCATAGTGACTCTCTCCCACTTCCACTCGGGAATAATCATCCGCTGAAGTAAGACACCCGGTCTCTGATGCTCATATTTCACCTGCTGATAGTTGAGACACCGAGCCACAAATCCGACAATATCTTTCTTCATTCTTCTCCACCAATAGTGCTGCCTCAAATCCTAATACATCTTCGCGGCACCCGGATGAATAGAATACCGCGAGCTATGGGCCTCCTCCAGAATCAACTCTCTAAGCCCATCCACATTGGGCACACAAATTCGGCCCTGCATCCGCAACATACCATCATCACCGATGGTCACATCTCTGGCATCATCATGCTGAACTCTGTCCTTAAGGACAAGTAAATGTGGATCATCATACTGGCGCTCTCTGATGCGATCATATAAGGAAGACCGAGGAACCACACAAGACAACACCCGACTAGGCTTCGAAATATCTAGTCTCACAAACCGATTGGCCAAAGCCTGAACATCAACTGCAAGGGGCCTCTCCCCAACTGGAATGTATTCCAAACTCCCCATACTCACTGCCTTTCGGCTCAAAGCATCGGCCACTACATTGGCCTTTCCCGGATGATACAATATGGTGATGTCATAATCCTTAAGCAACTCCAACCATCTACGCTGCCTCAAATTAAGATCCTTTTGCTTGAACAAATGCTGAAGACTACGATGATCAGTGAATACCTCGCAAGATACGCCATACAAGTAATGCCTCCAAATCTTCAATGCATGAACTATAGCAGCTAACTCCAAATTGTGAACAGAGTAGTTCTTCTCATGGGGCTTCAACTGACAAGAAGCATAAGGAATCACTCTACCCTTCTACATCAATACACAACCAATCCTAACTCTCAAAGCATCACAATACACTGTATAAGAACGTGAAGCTGATGGTAAAACCAATACTGGAGTTGTGGTCAAAGCTATCTTGAGCTTCTAAAAGCTCTCCTCACACTCGCCAGACCATACAAATGAAGCACCCTTCTGAGTAAACTTGGTCAAGGGCGATGCTATAGAGGAAAATCCCTGAACAAACCGGCGATAATAACCCGCCAAACCAAGGAAACTACGAATCTCTGTGGCTGAGGACGGTCTAGGCCAACTCTGAACCGCCTCTATCTTCTTCGGATCAACCTGAATACCCTCGCTGGACACCACGTGTCCCAAGAAAGCCACTGAACCGAGCCAGAACTCACACTTGGAGAACTTTGCATAAAGATTCTCCTCCCTCAACCTCTGCAATACAACTCGCAAATGCTCCGCGTGCTCCTCCTGACTACGCGAATACACCAGAATATCATCAATGAAAACAATAACAAACAAATCCAGATAAGGCCGAAATACACTGTTCATCAAATGCATGAACGCCGCTGGGGCATTGGTCAGCCTGAAAGACATAACAAGAAACTCATAGTGACCATATCTAGTCATGAAAGCAGTCTTAAGAATATCTGAATCCCCGATCTTCAATTGGTGATAGCCCGAACAGAGATCAATCTTGGAGAACACCCTCGCTCCCTGAAACTGGTCGAATAAATCATTAATACGAGGCAGAGGGTACTTGTTCTTCACTGTTACCTTATTCAATTGCTTGTAATCAATGCACATTCTCATTGTGCCATCCTTTTTCTTCACAAACAGAATCGGCGCACCCCACGATGACACACTAGGCCGAATGAACCCCTTATCCAAGAGTTCCAGAAGCTGATCCTTCAACTCTTTCAACTCTGTTGGTGCCATACGATATGGCGGAATGGAAATAGGCTGAGTGCCCGACACCAGGTTAATACCAAAATCAATATCCCTGTCCGATGGCATGCCCGACAGGTCTGTAGGAAATACATCGAGAAACTCCCTCAAAACCGGAACGGAATCAATGCTAGGAGTCTCAGCTCCAACATCCCTCAAAAACGCCAAATATGAAAGACAACCCTTCCCAACCATACGCTGGGCCTTTAAGAAAGAAATCACTCTACTAGGAACATAATCAGTCACACCACGCCACTCGATCCTCGGTACACCCGGCATAGCCAAAGTGACTGTCTTGGTATGACAGTCCAGAATAGCATGACACAGAGATAGCCAATCCATGCCCAAAATAACATCAAATTCCACCATGCTCAATAGCAATAGATCCACTCGGGTCTCCAGACCCCAAATAGTCACAACACAGGACCGGTACACATAGTCTATAATAATAGTATCGCCCACCGGGGTAGATACGTGAACAGGTAAGGCAAGACACCCTTTGGACGTACCCAAATGATGAGCAAAATATGAGGACACATAAGAATAGGTGGAACCGGGATCAAATAAGAAAGAGACGTCTCGATGGCAGACTGTAATAATACCTGTAATGACAGCATCTGAAGCAATGGCATCTGTCCTGCCTAGAATAGCATAAAAATGGGCCTGGCCACTGCCTGATCGACCTCCCCCTCTGGGGCGACCCCTGGCTGCCTGACCTCCACCCCTAGCTGGTTGGGCGGGTGGTGAAGTAACTGGAGCAAAAGACGAAGGCTAACCCCTCTGCTGAGATGAACTGGCAATACGACGAGGACACTGCATTCAGACATGCCCAAACTCTCCACACTCAAAACAACACCCAGGTGATGGAGAAGGGGACTGAAGGGAAGCCCTCTCACCGGAGTGACCAGCTGATGTGCTCGGCATAGAAGAACCTTGAGCTGACGGGGCACGAGATGAACTCTAGGCTGGAAGGGCGCTAAGTGAAGGCTGACCCTGCTAAGAACCATGATAACCACGACCTGAAGATGCCGCACGATACTCTGGACGGGCCGACTGAGCGGGCCTGAAAGAACGACCTCTACCATGCTGGAACTGGCCCCTAGATGGAGCACCACTGAAACTGCCAGAACCTCGAGGCCTCTTGGCCTCCCTCTCCTCTCTATCCTGCCGGCGAGCCGTCTCAATCTCACGAGCGATATCAACCACCTCCTCAAATGAAATACCCAAAACTCTCTCTCTAGTCATCAGAATACGGAGATGGCAATTAAGGCCATCCACAAACCTCTTGATCCTCTCACGATCTGTCGGGACCATCCAGGCGGCATGACGAGCCAACTCAGAATACCTCGCCTCATACTGAGACACAGTCATATCTCCCTGTCGTAGCCACTCAAACTGCCTACGCAGCTCCTCCCTGCGGGACTGCGGTACATACTTCTCCAAGAAGAGAGTGGATAACTCCTGCCAAGTCAAAGGCGCCGCATCAACTGGCCTACGCCTCCCAACAAGTGAAGGCAGCCCCAGTAAACTGAAAGGTGGTAAATGCCACACCACTGGACTCCAGAATCCCTGCTGTACGGAGCATATGCTGACACTTGTCAAGAAAACCCTGGGCATCCTCGCCCTCAGCACCACTGAATGAAGGAGGCTGGAGCCTACCAAACCTCTCGAGACGACGTTGCTCATCGTCTGGCATAGCTGGAACTAAGAACTCCTGAACTGGTGCAACCAGCTGAGCTGGAGGTGCTCCCGGCGTCTGCAATCCCTGCACTACCTTCTCAGGTGTACGAGCAGCGGGGGTCTGATTGCCTCCCCCGGCCTACGTAGTAGCTGCTGCGGTAGTGGCTGAAACTGCCTGAGCCAGGCTAGTGCAAACCGATAAGATCTGAGCTAGGGCCTCCTGAAGACCCGGAATCACGATGGGCACAGCTGGTGCCGGAACTGGTGCTGCTGGAGCTTGATCTAGAGCTGGGGCAGCTGGTGGATCAACAGGTGCTGCCCTCGCCGCTCTGCCTCTGCCACGGCCACGACCGCGTCCACGGCCTCTGGTGGCCTCAGTGGGTGGCACTGGTGGTCGTCCACCTCGTCCGATAGCGCGAGTCCTCACCATCAGCGAGAGAATATAATACAGAAGTTTAGTTCTCGGATCAACAAAGTCGCACGACAAAAATTTCAAGAATTTGAAGTTTTTCCTTAAGGTTCTGCAGCCTCTCGAGGATAAATACAGACGTCTCTGTATCGATCCGCGAGACTCTACTAAACCTGCTCATGACTCGCGAGACCTATGTAACCTAGGCTCTGATACCAACTTGTCACGACCCAATTCCCGAACCCGGTCGTGATGGCGCCTCTCGTGAAGACAAGGACAGCCAGAACAAACGAAACACCTCTTTTAAACAATTAATTAACATAGGCAAATCTAAAACATGTTTAAGATAGCCATAATTGCGGAAACAGCGATAATAACAAGGAAAACCATCCCGACACAGCCCAAACCGGGGTGTCACAGGTCATGAGCTACTACAGAATCTGCTATAAGTCTACAAAGTATGAAGTTTGATACAATAGTCTGAAGAAAACATGAATGATAGAGGATAGGGGAGACACGGGGCTGCGTCAACAGCTACCTCGTGACCCTAAGTCACTGCCTGGCCTGGAAGGATCAGCGCTCAGGAGCGGACTCTGCTATGCCTGAATCTGCACACACGGTGCAGGGAGTAATGTGAGTACTCCGACCCAATGAGTAATAATTATAAATAATGAGTGAAAGCATGAAAACACATAAAGGCACAAAACAATTCTATATCAGGCAGTAAATCACTTAAAGCAGTAAAACCGTGAAGAATCAAATGAAATCTCTTTTAAAAACAGGTAAATTAGGTAAAACAACAAGTAAATAGTAAGTAGAAATTTGTCCCTCGGGCTCAGTATCAATCGCTCAGAACAGTATCAGCCCCTCGGGCTCAGTATCAGTCACTCAGCATAGTATCAGCCCCTCGGGCTCACTCTAAGATCATATGGGTACCCGCGCTCACTGTGGGTGTGCAGACTCCGGAGGGCCCCCTTACGGCTCCAGCGCTATATCAAGCCACCTCGTGGCATTATCACTCGGCACTCGGCCTCTCATCACTCAAGCCACCTCGTGGCATATAAGGTATCTCATGTCACTCAGCATATCCTCACATATGGCCCTCGGCCTCACTCAGTCCAGAAATCATCACAAGCCCCTCGGGCATCAGTAAAACAGTAGTGCTCAGCCCAAACAACATTGAAAATATCATTTAAGTCTAAAAATTCAAGTAAAAGTGGCTGAGTTTGTAAAGCAGTAGTAATCACTAGGACTGAGTTCAAGTAATATGTCAAAATAGTGAGGAAACAGTGACAAAAGTCCACGAAGGATTCAAGTAGTCGGCATGAAGCCCAAATATGTCAATAAGCCCAAATCATGATGATAACGAACAAGTCTCAGTCAAATACGTGGTAAAAACATCAATCGGGACGGACCAAGTCACAATCCCAAATAGTAAACAACCCCGCGCTCGTCATTAAGCGCGTGTTTCACCTCAATATAGCACTATGTTGTGCAAATCCGGGGTTTCAAACCCTCAGGACATCATTTACAATCACTACTCACCTCAAGCTAGCCAAAACTCTAGCTCGCTATTCCCTTGCCTCCCAAATCGGCCTCCTCGCGCGTCGAATCTAACCAAAACCACAACGAATACGTCACAATAGGCTAAGGAAACAATACCCAATCGAAAACAATAGAAAAATATCAAAAATCCCAAAATTGGCTAAACCCGAGCACCGAGCCCACTTCTCAAAACTCAGAAATTTTCACGTCAACGGGTTCCTTATCTCGCCACGAGTCTATACATATCAAGAACTCTCAAATCCGAGCTCAAATGACCCTTCAAATTCCAATTTAAAATCTCAAAATCCCAAGCCCTAGTTCTTCCAATTTTAGCTAAGTTTCCATGAATTTCTAGGTTAGTTCCATAGTTAAATCATGTTTTTAGTTCATAGAGATTACCTCCAATCAATCCTCTTCAAAATCCTCTTCAATTTCTCCCAAATAGCTCTCAAAATGCCCAACAATGGAGGAAGGAATGACTTAGCTCGCGGATGAAATAATTTAAAACCCTTCTGCCCAGCTGATATTTTCCTCTATGCGAACGCGATGGCCCTCTCGCTTCCGCGATGAACAAATATTCCTCTGACCAATATTACCCTTCGTGAACGCATCTGAAGACTCGCGAACGCGAAGCTTCTGCTGCTTCCACTACGCGAACGCGATGCACCTAGTCGCGAACCCGGTGAACAAAACAGACGGGGGCCCAGGCCCTCCTACGCGAATGCATACAACTCCCCGCGAACACGAAGCTCAAGAACCTCTCCCTACGCGAACGCGAGACCCAAACGCGAACGCGAAGCACCAAAACTCAGAGCACCCAGACTCCTTCTACGCGAACGCGAGGTCCTTCTCGCGATCGCGAAGGCAAAACTGGACCTGCACTGCTGCTGCATTTTCTGCAATATTTTCCAAGTTCCAAACTTCCCGTTAGCCATCCGAAATCACCCCGAGGCCCTCGAGACCTCAACCAAAAGTGCCAAACCATCCTAAGACATCATCCATACTCGCCCCAATCATCAAAATAGCTCAAACAACACAAAAACCATCAATTCGCATCGAATTCAAGCCTAAGTTCTTCAAAAACTTCCGAAACACGCATTCGATCAAAAACCTAACCAAATCACCTCCGAATGACCTGAAATTTTGCACACACATCCCAAATCACCTAACGAAGCTACTGCAGCTCTCGGAATTCCATTCCGACCCTCGGATCAAATCTCACCTACCAACCGGAAATCGCCAAAATGCTAATTTCGCCAAAACAAGCTAATTTCTACACCGGACCTCCAAAACCACTTTCGATCACACTTCTAAGTCACAAATCATCTCCCGAAGCTAACTGAATCACCGGAAATCACATCCGAGCCCTCTAACACAAGTCAACATCCGGTTGACTTTTCCAAACCAAACCTTCCTTAAAGAGACTAAGTGTCTCATTTCCTACCAAAACCAGTCCAACTCAAGTCGACTACACATGACATGGATAACGAAGCATAAGGAAGCATAAAAATGGGGGAAACGGGATGGTAACTCATGAGACGACGGGTCGGGTCGTCACATATACACAATTATACATTACTGTATAAGTAGATATAAATACCACTTATACAATATTTCTACTAGAAAACACATTATGTCCAACACTACACTTACTGTAAATAATGTATCAACTTGTATAAACATGTAAAATAGTGTATAAGAGGTGTGTGTACACCCATATACACAATTATACACTATTATACAGTGTTGATACTATAATGACCCCGACCGGTCGTTTTGAGCTCTAGCACGTCGTTCGGCAGTTGGAGGCCATGAGCAGCTTCACTTCATGCATTATGACTTGTACGCATTGTCGGAATTGAATTTCGGGAAGTTCGGAATTGATTTGGAAAGAAAATTCTCATTTCGGAAGCTTTAAGTTGGTGGAATTGACAGTGATTATATTTTTGAGTAAACGACCTCAGAATCGGGATTTGAAAGTTCCAGCAAGTTCATACGATGATTTTGGACTTGGGCGTATGTCCAGATCGGGTTTTGAATGACCTGGGAGCGTTTCGGCGCCTATTGTGGAAGTTAACATTTTGGAAGAATTTCATAAGTTTGGGTTGAAGTGCATTTCAGTGTTATCGATGTCCGTTTGGGATTTCGAGTCTGGAAATAGCTCCGTATGGTGATACTAGTATAGGGAGCGCTATCGGAAATGGATTTGGAGGTCCGTAGGTCATTTTGGAGTCATTTGGCCAAAGTTTGAAAGTTTTTGGGAAGTTTGACCGGAAGTGGACTTTTTGATATCGGGGTCGGATTCCGATTCCGGAAGTTGGAGTAGGTCCGTAATGTCAATATGACTTGTGTGAAACATTTGAGATCAATCGGACGTGATTTGATAGGTTCCGGCGTCGGATGTAGAAGTTTAAAGTTCTAAAGTTTATAAAGCTCGAATTGGGGTGTGATTCGTGATTTCGGCATTGTTTGATGTGATTTGAGGCCTCGAACAGGTCCGCATTTTGTTATGGGACTGGTTCGTGTGAACGGATGGGGTCTTGGGGGCTTAGGGTGGATTCCGGGTGGTTAATGGATCGAATTAGAGTTGGGAGGAAAAGCCGAAGTCTACTGTCATCTGGTGTAACAGTGATAACCAGGGATTTTGACGCATTTTATACCCCTTTGTGCTTATGCTTTGATTATAAATTCATACAAAATAGTCCCAAAAGGCTCATAAGTTGTGCTTGATTGCAGGTTTGATCAACAAAGTGACAAGATGTCAAAGATCGGCTCAAAAGGAGTGAAACCTGCACAAGTACCAAAGACAAGACAAAACTCAGGAGAAACAGGCCTAGTGCGACCGCACTACACTTTGTGCGGTCCGCACTAGGGAGATTCAGAGAGCTAGATTTTCAGGCATCAAGGCAGTGCGGCCGCAGAAGGTCTTGTGCGGTCCGCACTGAGGCACCGCGGCCGCACTCCCATTCTGTGCGGTCCGCAGAACCAAAGTTCAGAGAGATGCCAAATTTAGAAGATGAAGCCTGTGCGGTCCGTAGTCCATTCTGTGCGGACCGCATTGAAAGCCTCTGTGGCCGCAGTCCATTCTGTGCGGTCCGCTGAGCCTGGGTTCAGAGAGTTGAAATTTCAAGTTCAAGAGCCTAGTGCGGCCGGACACCATTTTGTGCGGTCCGCACTAACCTCGCAGGGGCAATTTTGTCCAGTTTTTCCAGCTTAGTATAAATAGATTATTTTTCCATTTTTAGGGTATCAGACGTTGTAATACAATAGCTGCGCTCGTGAGAAGACTTTTCTTAGCCATTTTGGGCACTTTTACTTAGTTTTAATCATTGAATCTTTGTATCTACTTTAGTAATTAATTAATATGTCTTTTTCTTCATCTATTTCTCTGATTTTCTCTTCAAGCATGAGTAGCTAGACCCATTAGCTAGGGTTGTGGCTCAACCTTGGTGTCGGTAATTGATGGGTGTTGTGATTTAAGGTTAGATTGACTATGGGTGTTTATTATTTGGGTCAATTTTATGGTTTAATTTATGAATTAGTGGTTGCAAACACTAGTTTGTGCTAAGTTGACTTGGGATCTTCTTGAGAAAGAGAACCTAAGTCTCCAAAATTGACTCAACAAGGAATTGGGATGGACTCAAGAGATTTGATAGTGCCAATTAAAGGGTTAAACCTCGAGAGAGTAATACCCGACTTGAACCCTAGTTGCTTGGACAAATATGCATACCCAATTGGTCTTGAGAAAGACAATTAGGCAAAATCACTCTTTCTACCGAGAGGTGTAGAGTGGGTAGTATCGAGCAACGATTATAACATATTCCCCAATCATGTCAAGCATGCCTTGGATGGAAGTACCCGTCAATTGGCCACCTAGGAGAAAGTCACTACCCTAGTGCATTTTAAACCATTAGATACAACTTGTAGCAATTTACTCTTAGCTTAATCTAGTTGCATTTTCAATTATAATTTGTAGTTTGATCATAGTAGAATATAAAGAAAAACCAAAAATGAATAGAAGACCAATTAAGAGCACATACGCAATCCTAAACTAGATAGATACTCGATTCCAATCCTAGCTCTCTGTGGATTCGGTCCCGACCCAAAATCGGGTAAAAGCTATTGCGACCCTCTCTTGCTACTTTTTAGTAGTGCGGAGTTGGCTGCGATTAGCTTTTTGGCGCCGTTGCCGGGGAGCTAACGGTTTTGGCTATCTATTTAGTTAGTTTTGTGTGTTGTTCTTCTTTCTTTCTTTGTTACTAATTTGTGTGTGTGATTACTACAGGTACCAAATGGCTTTAAATGCTAATGATCCTCTTGGAAATGTGCTTGCGGGGGAGGAGGTTGATGAAATTGGAGAGGATGAGGTGCCTCTTGTACCTCCCGGACCACGACGAGGCCGTCAGGCCAATGCTAATGAAAACGTTCCAGACCCTCCTCCGCCACCTCCAAGAGCGGTTCCTCGAGTGCTCCCGAACCAAGGCTATGCAAGTGCTATTGTCCCACCCAGAATCCGGGTGGCAATTTTCAGATAACCAATGTGATGTTGACCTTACTTGAGCAGCGTGGGTATTTCACGGGCGTTGCGGATCAAAATGCCTACAAACATCTCAAGGGGTTCGTGGATACATGTTGGGGTAGCAAGCAGACGAATGTGTCCGAGGATGCTCTTAGGTTGAGGCTTTTCCCCTTTTCACTTCGGGGGAAAGCATTGGATTGGCTCGAGAGACTCCCCAACCATTCCATCACTACTTGGGATGAGTTGGCGGATAAGTTTATTGCTAAATTTTTCTCACCCGGGCACATGGCGGCACTTCGAGATGAGATATTGGCCTTCAAGCAAGAGCCCACTGAACCTTTGCATGAGATTTGGGAGCGGTATAGAACGATGGTGAAGGAATGCCCCAATAATGACATGACAGAGAATATGTTGCAACAAACTTTCTACTGGGGCATCAACACTACAAATCAATGCATAGTGAATCAACTTGCTGGGGGTAATTTTATGAAATTGAGTATGATGAAGCTTGTGCCGTTCTTGATGAGATGGCGGATACATCCTCCGCGTGGCAAAGTAGGGCCAATGTTCCTCAAGGTGACCCTACAGTTATTCATTTGCATAAGGAATTACATGACCATGGGCAAGCTATAGCAGAGTTGACAACTACTACGAACCAATTGGCTAAGGCACAATTGCAATAAGTCCAAAATCCTCGCCAAGTGAATGCCATGGAGGGTGTGAATATGCTTGTCAACAAGAGAAGGCAGCGAAGGCAACAAAACCAAGGAAATTCTGAGCAATTTGATGATGATTGTGATGGAAATGATGGCTATGATGAGCAAAATGAATAGGTACAATATATAAACAATTTTCAAGGCCAACGGGGCAACTCTTCCAACCAACAACAGTGGCGACCCCAGGGCAATTGGGGCAATCAACAACAAAACAATGGTAACTGGGGGAACAATAATTAAAACAACAACTGGGGCAATCAGAACAACAATCAAGGCAACCAAGGGAATTGGAATGGTAATAACAACAATTGGGGCAACAACAACAATCAAGGTGGATGGAACAATGGGAACCAAGGAAACCGGGGGCAAGGCTTTCAAAGGCCCCCAATGTACCAACAACCGAACAATCCACCTCCTTTTCCATCCCAGGGCCCTAGTTTGATGTTCGAACAAATGATGAAAAAGAATGCGAATTCCGATGCGCAATTGGCTTCTCACAATACTTTAATTAGGAATTTGGAGGTGCAAATAGGCCAAATCTCTCAATCATTGAATACTCGCCCGAAGGGTGCTCTACCAAGTGATACGGTAGTGAACCCTAAGGGTGGGAACAACCATGTTATGGCGGTTACAACAAGAAGTGGGAGAGGCGGTGATGTGAATGCCTCGAAACAAAAGCAAGTTGTTGAAGATTATGTTGAGTTGCAAGAAGATGCGGTTCCTTTAGTAGTTGAAGATGTGGTTGATGACAATGTGAACAATGAAGTGAGGATTGACATTAATGAAACCGAGGTGGAAACTCAAGAGGCCGTGAACCCGTCTAGGGAGAACGTAATTGACATGCCGGAGCCGGTTGTGCCAAAAGCCAAGGCACCTTTGCCTAGGCCACCCCCTATCCTTAGAGGCTAGCCAAGTAGAAAAGTGAGAATCAATTCAAAAATTTCATTGACATGATGAATAGCTTATCCATCAACGTACCTTTGGTGGAGGCTTTGGAGCAAATACCTGGTTATACTAAATTCATGAAGGATTTGGTTACAAAGAAAAGATCAATGGACTGTGAAACTATCAAGATGACCCACCAAGTTAGTGCTATCGTACATTCAATGGCCCCGAAATTAGAGGATCCTGGTGCTTTCACTATCCCCTGCACTATTGGTAGTGCAGACTTTGCCAAAGCTTTATGTGATCTTGGGGCAAGCATCAACTTAATGCCCTTCTCAATTTTCAAGACTTTGGATATTGGGCCTCCGAGGCCAACTTCCATGCGTTTGCAAATGGCAGACCGATCTATGAAGCGACCATTGGGTATTGTTGATGATGTGCTCGTCCGGGTGGACAAATTCATCTTACCAGCTGATTTTGTGATATTGGATTGTGAGGTAGATTATGAGGTCCCGATCATATTAGGGAGACCTTTCCTTTCTACGGGGAAGGCTCTAGTTGATTTGGAAGCAGGGGAACTCACTTTCAGGGTATGTGATGAAAAGGTAGTATTTCATGTGTGCAAGTCAATGAAGCAGCCCAATTGTACCGAAGTGTGTTCATTTGTGGATTTAGTCACGGTTGTGATAATTGATGATACCAGTGCAATGATCAATGTTGAGGACCCTTTGGAGGCCGTATTGTTGAATTTGGATGTCAATGATGATGCGGGCCGAGTGGAGTGCGTGAATGCTTTACATGGAATGGGATCTTATTCTTCTGAGCCTAGGAAACTTTCTTTGGATCTTGAAAATAGAAAGACGCCTCCAACAAAGCCTTCAATCGAGGAACCCCCGGTGTTGGAGTTGAAGCCATTACCTCCACACCTGAGGTATGAATTCTTGGGCTCTAATTCAACTTTACCAGTTATTCTTTCTTCTTGCCTTACTAACATGCAGGTTGAGGCCACTTTGGAGGTGCTTCAAAGGCGAAAAAGGGCAATTGGATGGACTCTGGCCGATATTTGGGGAATAAGCCCCGCATTTTGCATGCACAAGATTATTTTGGAGGATGATGCAAAGCCCTCCTTGGAACATCAAAGGAGGCTCAATGAGGCAATGCAAGAAGTGGTGAACAAAAAAGTGATCAAGTGGCTAGATGCAGGTGTGGTGTATCTAATCTCCGATAGCTCATGGACTTCTCCGGTGCAATGTGTGCCGAAGAAAGGTGGGATGACTGTGGTGACAAATGACAACAATGAACTTATTCCAACTCGGACTATTACCGGGTGTAGGGTTTGCATGGACTACCGGAAGCTAAATAAAGTGACCCGCAAGGATCATTTCCCGTTGCCATTCCTTGACCTAATGCTTGATCGCCTTGCGGGGCGTGCCTTTTATTGCTTTTTGGATGGATGCTCGGGGTATAACCAAATCTTAATCGCTCCGGAGGACCAAGAGAAGACCACCTTTACTTGTCCATATGGCACCTTTGCTTTCTCTCGGATGCCATTCGGGTTGTGCAATGCTCCGGCGACATTCCAACGATGCATGATGGCTATTTTCACCGATATGGTGGAAGACATTTTGTAGGTCTTTATGGATGATTTTAGTGTGGTTGGTGATTCATTTGAAGAGTGTTTGGAAAATTTGGATAGAGTTTTGGCCCGGTGTGAAGACACCAATCTAGTGCTAAAAGGAAAAATCCCACTTCATGGTTGAAGAGGGCATAGTGTTGGGCCACAAAATTTCAAAGCATGGGATTGAAGTAGACAAAGCCAAGATAGAGGTAACTTCAAGGCTTCCTCCCCCCACTTCTGTCAAGGGGGTGAGGAGTTTTCTTGGGCATGCGGGGTTCTACCGGCGATTTATCAAGGACTTTTCGAAGGTAGTGAATCCTCTTTGCAAGTTGCTAGAAAAGGATACCAAGTTTGTGTTCGATGAGAGATGTATGGAAGCATTTGAGCTTCTCAAGCTTAAGTTGACCACCACCCCGATCATTACCGCACCCAATTGGAGCTTGCCTTTCGAGCTCATGTGCGACGCGAGTGATGTTGCAGTTGGGGCAGTTTTGGGTCAAAGAGTAAATAAAATATTTCATCCAATTTACTATGCGAGCAAGACTATGAATGAGGCTCAGAGGAACTACATGGTGACTGAGAAGGAATTATTGGCTATTGTGTTCGCCATGGAAAAATTTCGGCCATATCTTATGGGAGCCAAAGTCATTGTGCACACCGATCATGCAGCTCTTAGATATTTGATGACAAAGAAAGACTCCAAAGCTAGACTGATGCGATGGGTCTTATTACTTCAAGAGTTTGATTTGGAGATAGTGGACCGGAAAGGTAGTGAAAACCAAGTGGCGGATCATTTGTCCCGCTTGGAGGAGGAAGGTAGGCCGTGTGATGGCCTAGAGATCAATGATACATTCCCCGATGAGCAACTACTTTCTGTGTCGATGTGTGATATGCCATGGTTTGCGGACATTGCTAATTTCCTTGTGACTGGCATCATCCCGTGTGAGCTCTCTTCTAACCAAAGGAAGAAGCTCAAATGGGATAGTTTGGACTTCTATTGGGACGAGCCATACTTGTTCAAGATTTGCACCGACGGAGTGATTCGGAGGTGTGTACCTGAGGAGGAGCAATTTAGCATTCTAGAGGCTTGTCATTCCTCCCCCTATGGTGGCCATCATGGAGGGGCGAGGACGGCTTTGAAAGTTCTGAGTTGTGGTTTTTATTGGCCAACCTTGTTCAAAGATGCAAGTGATCTAGTAAAAAGATGTGATCAATGTCCACGAGCGGGTGGGATTTCCAAGAAAGATGAGATGCCTCTAAACACCATTCTTGAAGTGAGCTATCGATTTTATGGGCCCTTTTGTAAGCTCGTGTGGAAACACTTACATTCTTGTAGCGGTTGATTATGTGTCAAAATGGTTGAGGTCGTGGCCTTGCCCAATAATGAAGCTAGAAGTGTGGTGGCATTTCTGAAGAAGAGCATTTTCACAAGGTTTGGTACACCTCGGGCAATTATTAGTGATGGAGGATCGCATTTTTGTAATAGAGCTTTTGATGCCTTGCTTTCCAAGTATGGTGTCAACCACAAAATGTCTACGCCTTATCATCCTCAAGCAAGTGGCCAGGTTGAAGTGTCTAACAGGGAGATCAAAAGCATTTTGTCCAAAACTGTCAATGCCAATAGGGCCGATTGGTCTAAAAAGTTAGATGATGCTCTATGGGCTTACCGGACCGCTTACAAGACCCCAATTGGTATGTCGCCGTACCGGTTGGTGTTTGGGAAAGCATTTCATTTACCAGTGGAGTTGGAGCATAAGGCCATGTGGGCTTTGAGGAAGCTTAATCTTGAGTGGGATGTTGCAGCCAATCTTCGTGTTGAACAACTCAATGAACTTGATGAATTCCGGTTCCATGCCTACTCTAGTTCGTCCTTGTATAAGGACAAGATGAAGTACCTTCATAATAAATATGCTCGTGGAAAGGAGTTCAAAGTTGGTGATTTGGTTCTCTTGTTCAATTCCCGGTTACGTCTGTTTCCGGGAAAACTTAAATCAAAATGGAGTGGACCGTTTGAAGTTGTGTTGGTGACCCCTTTTGGTGCTCTTGATTTGAAAAACAAAAATGGTGAAGTATTTAGAGTGAATGGGCACCATGTCAAGCATTATCTTGGGAAGTTTGATGATAGCCATGTGGTGGCTGTTGTTCATTTCAAATGATTGGATGGTAACATGCGTCGTGCCGCGACGTTAAATCAGGCGCTTCTTGGGAGGCAACCCATGTGTTTTTCTTTTTGTTTTCTTTGATTTTCTTTATAGTGTAGGATTGATTTTTGAGCTAACTGGTTGTGAGATGTTACAAGGATTGTGTTGATGCAGTGCAAGACATAGTGAAGAAAATGTTCAGTCTCTGAAGTTGCCAGTGCGGCCGCACTACACTCTGTGCGGTCCAAACTGGTGAAGGCCAAGGTGATACCTTCTGAAGTTGGCCACTGCAGCCGCACTACACTTTGTGCGGTCCACAGTGGACCACTGCGGTCCTTTTGCACGGACCGCAGTGGGATAATTGGCCAAGCTTGATCATAATAGCTTAGTGCGGACCGCGGTCCATTCTGTGCGGTCCGCACTGGTAGGTGAGGCTGGGCCCCAGGGGCTTTTCTATAAATAGACCCTGAGGGCCTCCTTTTACCCTTTTCGCGAATTTGAATCTCAGTGTTATAATCACTGTTCACTTCCCTCATTTGCTCGTAAATTAACTGCTGGAACTTAGTTACTTCAATACATCTCATAATCTAGTACATTAATCATTCTTTTACTTATTTAATTTTGGTAACTTCCTTTAATTTTCGTTCTTCTTAGCTTTTAGCTTCTCTTCCTCCCATATTTTCTTAAATTGTTAGGTTAGGTTAGTTAGCTTTTTGATTCTTATATACCTTGTTAGTTTAATAGACTGGGTAAACATTTAGGGACATAAATTAGGGACCAATTTGACCTTAAAATCAAAATCTGATAAACCCTAACTCAGTGCCGATTCTGGGCACCCAGTGCGGACCGCTGTCATATCTATGTGGTCCGCGGTGCCCTAAAGCGGTCCGCAGTACCACTTTGTGCGGACCGCACTGATGATCTTGTGAAAATCTGAACTTTGGGCAATGCCGCCGCGGTACATTTTGTGCGGTCCGCACTGCCTAGATACAGAGAGAGGGTAGTCTGACCCCCACCTCTGCGCGGACCGCGGTCGATTCTCTGCGGTCCGCGGTGGTCCCTGTGCAGCCGCACTACTATTTTGTGCAGTCCGCACTGGGCAATTTCTGCAACTGTCTGCAACACTGTGACTCTGTTCTGTAATTTATTCTGCTGCAATAACTTGAACTGCCTTGATTGATACTAACAAATACATTGAATGGTGTTTGTAGACAATGGTGAGACAACAAGGAAAAGGCTCAAAACAACCGGGAAAAGGAGAACCCTCCCGGGGAGGGAAGAAGAAGATGATAAAACTCACTCCCCATGCTCGAGAAAACATAAAAAAGACCAGAAAACTAATCAAAGTTGCAGACAGAGATGCTTCCCATTCCTCGGGGAGTGAGTACCAGCCATCAAGGGAAATTTCTTCAGACTCCGTGCCAGAATATGTTGAAGACTGGCCGGAGAGATTCAGGCTAAGAGATACCTCTCCACCATCACCCACCGCCCAAGCACCAGAGCATGTTCCCACTGACTGTCTGAGGGCTCAGCAGCCGGCAGTGGTGAATTCTCCACCTCCCCAACAGCTTCATTATCCAGGGAGAGTGCAGACGGAGGTGAGGAGGAGGTATAAGGAGAGGAGGAGGTAGCTCAAGGTGGTGAGCCTTAGGTGGGAGGCATTGCCCGAACTAGAAAGCCTGATGTTTGGGTGGATAGGTTTGTGAGCCAGGTGGCGTACCACAAGTTTAGGGAGTGGTGGCCGGTGAGAAAGTTGATACCGGAGCGGAGTTTCATTGATAACGATCTTTTACCCCTCAGCCCCAATGTGCAAAGACAATTTAGGACTAGAGTGGGCTAGGAATATTTTATGGACAAGTGTGTATATGCCAACGAACACATGGTCAAGGAGTTTTACTGCAATGTAGCCCACATCAAAAAGGGCTCCAAAGTGACCAAGGTTCGTAATAAGACAGTGTTATTTGATGGGAAATACCTCAACGAATACTTGGGCTTCAATGAGGAGGATGAAACTTTGTACATGGCGAAGTTGGAGATGGGCGAGGAGGTCCGTCCATGGTTAGCTCAGTACCTGGCAATCCCAGGTACCGTTCCGGATTGGTTGACTGCTGGGGTCAAAATATTGCGGAGGACCTTAAACTTTGATGCGAGGGGTTGGGAGACGTTTGTTTGCAGCCGGTTGGATCCTGCTACACATGACCAGACCCTTCCTCTCCATCGGGCTGTATTGGTTGCTTCGGTTATGGCAGGATACCCCATAAATGTGGGGAATGTGATGTCACGCATTATCTCGATAGTGGGAGCAGAGCATGACCGGAACTACCCTTTCCCTAGCACCCTCACTATGTACTTTCGGGATTTGGAGGTGGACAAGAAGCCCTACGACGTCAAGGTCAAGGAGACAACCCCATTCTCCTGGTATAGCTTGAAGGGAAATAACAACCCCAAGGACAAGAACTACAAAGCCCCTGCTTCTGCCCCAACTGGCCAGTCTGAAGAGCCAGTTGTGGTAGAGGTCCCTGCTGAGCCTACCCCCACTATTACTGACATACCTCCCGGACCTTCCACATCTGTAGGCCCGGAGATCCCATCTACCCGGGCCCATCCCATCACTGCCCACCGACTGAGCCAGGCTCTTGCCAGTATCAACAACTGGATGTCCACAGCGTCATCCAAGTTATCTATCTTGACTACCACTGTAGAGGCTCAGTCAGCTCCCCCAGCCCCACAGGTACCCTAGTCGATCGAGGATGTGCTCAAAGAGATACTTGAAAACCAGAAGAAGATCCTCGCCACTCAGGCTGCGCTCTCAAAGGCAGTGGATTCACATAGCAAGGCTCTCAAGGAGCTTGCTAAGGAGCATAGGAAGTTGCGGAAGACACGGGCCTCCAAGGAGTCTGTGAAGGAGCTGCGGGTAGATGTTGATAGATTGAAGGCAGACCAGCTGCCTTTGGACCTGTTGCTTGATGATCCAGTCCCAGCAGCTCATCCACAGTCGGAGCAAACCCAGAGGCCTCCGGAGAGGAGGAGGATGATCCCTAGAGCAGATGATGCTATCATCAAGTTAGCGGACCCACCGGAGACCTCCTCCAGTCAGCCACAAGATGTACCAGTTCCACAGCCTGTCGAGGTCCAGGCCCAGGTTCCAGTAGCTGAGGAGCAGACCACCGGGAACCAGTCTGAGGTTCTCGAGCGCACAGAGGACCCAAGGACCACCCGTGATCCTATGCAGACAGACACGGCTTAGGGAGTCCTCTATATCCTTTTTTCTATATCTTTTGGTGCTTATTTAGACTAGTTGGCATTGGGGATAATGCCATCTTTCATTTGAGGGGGTGAGCCCTACATTTTGGATGACTGTATATATTGATACATTTTTATGCTTTATTGATTTTTCATCTTTGGTCTGTATATAATTTGATATTTAGTTACATTTATCGCATTTTCATTCTTACTTTGGGTCTGTATATAAAGTTACATTTCATTGTATATATTCATCCCGTCTATTGTATATTCAAATCCCCTCTTGTATATATATATTCTATTTTCCGCAAAAAATTTTCGTTTTTAGCTTCTTATTTGTAATTCATAGCTTTTTGTTTTCGGAGTTTGCAATAAGCCTTTGGTTTTCTTAATGTCACGGTTCTTTCCAAAGGTGGAGCGTTGTGTGAACCGGGTGGCTCTTCCCAATGATGCATGGCGTGACAACCTTCTTAAGGGTTTGAGTCCGTTTTTCTTTTTCTTTTTTTGGTTTTTAGTAGTTAGTAGTTAAGGGTGCTTCAAGCAAAGCTTCACTTGGGCCTAGCACATTTGCCTTTGATCTTATGGTCAAAAACAAATTGTTGTGTTTAGGATGGTGAAAGTTGTGACCTTGAGACTCTTGCGTTGGCCAATAATCATCAAGTGGTTTTTCGGGACCATTGTGTGCTCAAATCGTATCTAAGGTCGTTGTGGGCCCCCGACTCTATGTCTTTAGCAATCCCTTAGCTTGTGTGGTGAGTAATTGAATTGCAAGTCCAAGTCCCAAGCCATTGGTCTAGAACTTGCCCTGAATGTTTGTTGAGGCGAAATCCTAGGTGAAATTTGACTTGAGATGTGATTATAGGCTCTCCTTGATCCAAATGATAGTTTTAACAATTTCATAGCCTACCAATGATAAGATCCCTAGTTAACCCTTTTGAGCCTTAGACCTTTTTCTTCCAAGAACCATGATACAAGCCTATACCCGTTCTAAAAGATACCCTCTCTTGGCACCCAATCTTTCCTTTAGCACATGACAAAAGTATAAGTTTGGGGGGAGAGACGAGGATTGCAAAACAGAGGTAAAAAAGGCACACAAATGAAGAAAAGGAAAGGCAAAGAAAAGAAAGAAAAGCAAAAAGACAAAAAGAATGTTCAATGTGAAAAAGAATAAAAAGGGATTTAAGAAAAGCAATGAATGAAAGGCGTGGAAAGTTGAAAAAGGAGAAAAGATGTGAAAAGCACAAGAAAGAGTGACATGGTGTCTCTCTAACCCCTTAGAAAGAAGTGAAATGACTCAAAGAGTCAAGTGAATTGTGCCAAATGAATCAAAAGAAGTGCTTAAGGGAAGATGGAACCTACTTGAACAAAAACATGACCTACCCTTGACCAAAAGCCTTCACAATGACTCCACAAAAGCCCTATATGATCTTGAGTCGGATGAAGCTTACATTAGTGGATACTTACATAAGGGGCAAGCGTATGGTACTTAGAGCCGGACTTGTGACCTTTCCTCGAAAGAGATGAGTGAATTTCCAATAATCTAGTTTTGTGTGCCAATATTTTAAAGGTGAGGTTTGCTTAGGGAGAGTTGATAATGTGTGAGTTTGGGTTCCACAATGACCAAAGTAATTGAAAGAGTTCTTGGATGTGTTGAGTCAACTCTTGATGCTCTTGTGTCGCACTTGATCCATGGTTTGTCAAAGGTTAAATGTTGTTAATGACTCATGTGTGTCGAGGGCAATTGTTAGTCCCAATTGATGCTAGTTGTGGTTGCTTTAGGAAAGCTGAAAATTTCTTGGATTGTCCCTTAAGGGGTGGGTCTTATTTTGTTTGCTTGAGGACAAGCAAAAGCTTAAGTTTGGGGGAGTTGATAACTAGGGATTTTGACGCATTTTATACCCCATTGTGCTTATGCTTTGATTATAAATTCATACAAAATAGTCCCAAAAGGCTCATAAGTTGTGCTTGATTGCAGGTTTGATCAACAAAGTGACAAGATGTCAAACATCGGCTCAAAAGGAGTGAAACCTGCACAAGTACCAAAGACAAGACAAAACTTAGGACAAACAGGCCTAGTGCGGCCGCACTACACTTTGTGCGGTCCGCACTATGGAGATTCAGAGAGCTAGATTTTAAGGCATCAAGGCAGTGCGGCCGCAGAAGGTTTTGTGCGGTCCGCACTGAGGCACCGTGACCGCACTCCCATTCTGTGCGGTCCGCAAAACCAAAGTTCAGAGAGATGCCAAATTTAGAAGATGAAGCCTGTACGGTCCGCAGTCCATTCTGTGCGGACCGCATTGAAAGCCTCCGCGGCCGCAGTCCATTCTGTGCGGTTCGCGGAGCCTGGGTTCAGAGAGTCGAAATTTCAAGCTCAAGAGCCTAGTGCGGCCGCACACCATTTTGTGCGGTCGCACTGACCTCGCAGGGGTAATTTTGTCCAGTTTTTCCAGCTTAGTATAAATAGATTCTTTTTCCATTTTTAGGGTATCAGACGTTGTAATACAATAGCTGCGCTCGTGAGAAG